>NC_092560.1:34828548-35128548 GCF_037038585.1 Patagioenas fasciata
TCCCAGCCATGCTATAATCTCCTGCCCTTCCCTTCCGTTGGGCTAAGACACACCTTTGGGACTACTTGAAGACACAGATCTCTGAGGGTACCTGAGGACTGTGCTCTAACAGGGTATGCTGAGGGACCTGCTCTGTATCTCTGCCCCATGCTTCTGCACAATGACAAGCCTGCTAGGGGGAGAAGCAATGCTGCGTGAAAGAAACACTGGCAGCCTTGTTTTGAATGAGGAGAAGGCCCTATATTTAGAGATTGTCAGAATCTAACACCAAAAATGTGTCATAAACATATGCTTCCATGAAAAACAGAAAGGCGCTCTTCTGTGCTTTCATATTTCTGCAGTTGGTGATTTTCATACCAGTAAGCATCTATAGACCTTTAAAGTAAATCAATATTTCGCTCAAAGGGTTTTTTCTCATTAAAGGATGCGTGTCCTAATCCAGACAGAAAACCCTAAGTAAGGATTGATTGAATGGAAATGGAACGGAAAAATCTAAACACAAGTCTTCTTCGGGGTTCAACTACAAATAAGCCTTGACCCTTCAGCTGTAAATTTTGCTCTATGAAACAAGTAAACCAACAGGGCTTCTGAACTAGTACCAATGATGGTGGATATGACTGTCAATAGGTTTGCATTTCTCTTGGAAACTGGTCATTCGCTTCTTCAGTGATGAGTGAGAGGAGAATACAGTTTTCACAAAAATACCTCCAATTTTGGCCAACACCTAGCTCTTCCCTGTTTCCTCTTGTACAACAACTGGCTTCTGTAGTATAAAAGTATTTCAAATGCCCCTGCATATAGCAGACTTCAATGATTCTTAACTGGTGAATTTTAGTCGGCTCTTTCAATGAACTGGGCTATCCTGTTTGAACACAAGGCTCAGGTATGTGCAAACTGTAATAATAAAGGGATTCAGGAGGCAAACGTGTATTTTGTGAATGAGATCAGTACCTTTTTGAAATCATTCTTCAATTTATATTCTTCAATTTGTTAATTAACACATTATTTTTAGTATCATTCAAGGCTACTTTCGCAATTTGTGATGTTTGGAATGTATTGCTTCTCTATTTTGTTCTTTGAACTGAATTATTAGATTTTCAATAACAGGAATGCTGCAACAATTACACTATTAAACTATTTTGGTAGAAGAGGTAACATTCATAAGCTCTTGATTTAATCACCATGGTAGATTTATAAAACATTTTCAGAAGAAACTGCAGCGAAATAAGACTGTCTCGGCATATCTGTGTCTTGATATATTTTGATTCAATGCACCGAACAGAAATAGTGTTTGTTTAGCATCCAGAGTACAAAATAATAAAAAGAAAGGCCACGTTTTAAAATTTTCACTGCATGACTGTGAGTCACTGCATATTTGCTAGACATCTAGCTTTAATCATGTAAATCCTTTTACAGTGAATTTCCTGAAGATTTTCATAAAAGCTTTCAGTCATAAGTAAAGCAAGATGGACTTCCAGAGGGATTCTGAGATCAACTATGAAACAAAGTGCCTAGAATTGACTAATTAATACTCGAAAGGCCGTGAAACTTTTTCAGCTAAAGAAATTAATCCTAAGTCTAACCCAGTGCTGGTAGAAAAATCAGCTTCTAAACAAAGGAAGGCAACTATATTGTTCTATTTCACACATCGTTGTTGCACTGAGTTGGCACTGAGTTGCTTAAATGATAAAAAAGAAACAATCTGCCTTGACATGACCAAAAAAAACCAAAATAAAACAAACAAACCAAAACTGTATACCTACTTTTATTTATATATCTTATATATATATGCACATATGTATCTTTATATATATACAGACCTTGAAATCCTATCTATTGACTTCAAGTGTGCACAAATATACAGTGCCACTGTTATGAAAAATGCTTATCTAGAATCCTTAAGTCTGAAAAAAATTGCTAATTTTTACTAATTTCTGAAATGCAGTATATAAATATTTGCAACTATTTTAAGTTTCAGTGGGCAGCTGTATGTATCTATTAATAAACTGACAATTATGATTATACATAAAAAGATCTCAAGATTTTCCAACACTAAAAAAGCTGCAAATATGTTATTCTTTTTTCTCCCACAGAGATCAGAAAATCTGTGAAGTCCTTCTTCAGTAGATAGGGATTCATATAAACAAAGAGGTCTTGGAGAAGATGAACACTTGTGAACGCCTCAAAATCTTGTAGATGAGGCACAGAGAGAACACAGCATTTTCAAAAGAAAATATAATTATGTGTCACCAATACCAGGACAGAAGGAAGCAATGTTTCTATGTCTATTAAAACGCCTGTGAAGTATCATGAGGATCTTACATGATTAAATACTATCAGTTGCTGGGCAAGGAGATACATGAAAAAAAGCATGCAGCAACATGCAACATTTTCACTGTATTGCAAAGTATATATTTCCTCTGTTGGTAGAATGTATTTTCACTTGATTATACTAGAATAAACTGATTTTTTTATATACTTTTCCTGTATCATAGATGCAGACAGGAGTAGCTGTAGAAATCTCCAGACAACATGAAAATATGGGGCACCTTACCAGTAAGAAAACAATTAAAATGTCTATTCCATAAACCTCCGTAAGAAAAATCCATTCTACTTGGAATATGTCTACTGTTCCCACTAGATATTAACAGTGGTTTTACATTTGTCCCTGTGAGAGCATTCTGGCAGCATCTCACAATCAAATCATACGGTAATGATTCAGAACTCCTTAAAAAAAAAGAAAAAGACCGAGGATTCAGCTAGGGGAAGATTAATATATTTTATCTTCTCTTGAAAAGCAATTTCTTAAGTCAACTCTAAGGTCTCATTACTTGCTCGTAAGGGGAAAGATACCATTGGAATTTTCTAATCTCCATCTCAAATGGGGTTGAAAACAAGACATCTTCAAAGAAAATACCTTTTTCTTATTTCTTATTCGGATGTGGATGAAATAAGATTGTCAACATCACACTCAAAAATATTGATGGAGTGCAGATGCTAAATGGACTGGGCTTTCACAAGTTTCCACAAAATTCCCATATCAGTAGTTTTGTGTGTACGACATTTCTTACGTTCTTCTTTTTACAGATGTATGTTTTTGCATGCAAAAACTCAGAAATGTTAGAACCAGAAGTGCACACACTGGAAAAACATTTATTCTACTATTTTAAATGTAAACACATCCTGCATTGTGTCTCAACTTTTTCATATGTGCCAAAAGTTTTCTCTAAAAAAGGCTACATTTGGAAAAAACTTCAGTTCTATACTTTTCAGGTTTAATTTTAAAAATACAGGGTGATTGCAATTAATGCAGCGGGATATTAATCAGTGTGAACCACTTAGAGTATGCACAGCAGTATCACAGACTAATTGCTTCATTTTCACAGTTTCACATTTTAATTCAGTGAACACTTTCCAGACTGTTTTGCTTGCTACCTTGAATATTGACTAAGCTATATTCCCCTTTAAAGCATCATGCAGATTAGTTCTAGAAACTTATGTTCTGCATCAGAATTCCTTTAGCACAAACATGCAAAAGCTTCTGCAGCCAAAACAATATGCTTCAAAAGTTGAAAAACATCATTAGGCGTCTGAAATTATAAAAGTGGACACTGTGAATACATCCAGTTATCAATGGATTTCTACTACCTCTGTCATTAAATAGAACTGCTTGATGAAGAGTATTATTAAAGCACAGAACCAGAAGATGGAAGATGTAACATGCTTTCCCACTATGCCAAATATAAATCAATGCTAAGTATCTGAAATGCTATACAGCTATGCTTTCAAAATTGTGCATTTGGAGGTGTAATTTAAGAATGACCTGTCACTCCTAAAACTAAAAATATGGAACACAGAAGGAGGGAGAGGGCTGCATGTACCTCTGGTCTTCATCATGGGAGCCCTGCAATTGAAACACATCTTTTTCCTGAATATTTATTAATATTTAACTTTCTAATGCTTAAGCTATACTTACTTGTGTTCGCAGTAAGAATGCCCAAAAGATGACCTCCAATGTGCAGAGCAGAGGAATAAGGCGAGAGATGTTCCGGGTTGGATTTAAAGCACAAAAAAAAAAAAATCTCTAAAAGGTCTTGTTGCAGCATAAAGGCCACAAAGAATCCCAGCAGAGCCGCTCTGGGGCCACCACCCCTGCCCAAAATCCCCCAGGTCAGTGTCAGGTCAGGATGGGCACCTGCACCAAGCAGCCCTGGTCTTCCAGGTCCTTGGTAGAAATAAATAAATTGAAAGAGGTGGTTCATATAATGTTCCTATTTACTTATTGCTCTCTGCTTATTTTAGGACTATAAAATTAATTTACAAAAGGTTCAAAATCACAGAAAAATACATCTTCAACAATCATTATTTTGAGTTTTCCAAATTAGGCCTGCTTCATGTGCAGGCTGTTTATCCAGTGTAACTACTACTGCACCAAATGAATGGTTACACAACAGTCTCGAATCCCAGGGTAATCTATACTACATAAATAACAGTATTTTAAGTAGTAACAATCTCGTTTCAACTTGAAACGTTTGCTGCACCTAACTCTGTAAGCTGTGCATCAATTCTACTTTTTCAGATGTCTCTCAAATATCTTACTACTCATTCTGCCTGTCATTGAGCAACCTGAATTGCAATGCATAACACATCTAAAAAACATATTCATAAATATTGTTCACTTCAAACTAGCAACATATACTAGACTAAGGCTCTAACATGAACAAAACCTATCTCATATCTCACTGCATTCTCCACAATTCTGGTCCTGCAAAACATCCACAGATCGTAAGAACTTTGAGCTTATAAATAATTCATTGTTTTTTACAAAACAATTTTAGGTATGCAATCTTCTGTTCTCCCTGTTTGGTGTGGCATGCATGTGTGCTGCGTGACCTTCTTTGACAGCTATTACGGGTGCGCCACAGAAGACCACGATTCAAAGGTAGTGTCTGCTGATCCAGAAAAAGCTATCTTTCTGTCTCTCCAAAATTTCTGCTCTAATTTCTGTCATAAATGTGCTGAGTTTGCAACCTGAAAAGGTATTTTCTGATTTGCCTATTCTGCTTACCCAGCTTGAGACCTTTTACAGCAACAGGTCTTCATTCTAGCAACTTTACAGAGCAGTTGGGTTTGGTGGAAGAGCACTGCATGCAGGTGTTGTGTAAGTCTCATCCCTGTCAATAACTTCCTGGACACCCTTAAACAAATGACTAAAATTCTCTACATCATTATTTCCTCAGAAAAATCAAAAGCTTGATATTTTGCATTAAATAATGCTTTGTATTAAGGCTTTTAAACAAGCAACACTTTGTAGAGCATGAGGATCTCTTAATAAGTATTCCACAGAAGCTGGTATTATTATTATTATTAATCCTAAAGTAAAGTGATACATACTTCATTGTCTTCTTAACACTGCTGAAAATGAAGAGAAACAGGTTCAGTGCATCTGCCAGCATAGCTTGATTTCATACCAGGGCCTTGTAAAGTTCATTAATTCTGAAGATTTTTATCACGCCTGAGTGTTGCTAAGGATAACAGTCATCCAGGAACAGGAACATGCTGGGGACTGTCTTCATAGTTTCTGTCTCTGACCCAAGAAAACACTTTGGGTAGATTAAAAACACTTGCCTGATATGTTTTTAACAGATTACTGTGTTGTTTGCAGTGCAGCTTCACACTTATTTCCTTTCAGAAGGAGACTGCACAGTTTATCTGCCTGGCCTTTTCATTCCTGCTCAGACTTCACAAAAAAAGTAAGTAAAAATGAATGACACTGTAGCATCTGCACTCAACATGTGGTGACAGAACATGGCCCCTCTATCCGATGGCAAATGCAGTGTTTCTGAAACATTCTAATTTCTTGGGAAGTTAAGGGTACTTCTACAGTGTCCTGTGGTTAATTAAAGCAATGTGTCTATAAGAAAAGAAATAATTCTGTTTCTGAAAATTACTTCATCAGAGGTATGCAGTGTCAAATGTCAGGATGCTGGTGTCCAATGAGAAGTGAACTCCCTTTTATAATTCCTATGCTAATAAGAGCCAAAAATTTGAATAAAGGTATGTTAATACAATGACATATCTAGAAGGATGAAAATGGTGCTGAGAAAGTTAAGATAAAACCTTAAGATAAAATATCTCTCTTTCAGTCTTGTCCTTACTATTTGAGGTATCTGGTCAACTTACATCTCTAATTTCAGGATTTGTTCAAACCAAAAGAAAAAAAATAAAAATCCCTGTATCAGAAAATACAATGTGATGGTGCTGTGGAAAAAAAAGGCCTAGACAGATTTTTCTATCTATCTCACATTATTTTTTTTGTGTTTCTCTATAGAGTGTTTATTTTTACTTTTTATCTTTTTGCTTGCACTTACTGTCTCATTTCAAAAGGCTTTTTTTAGTCTTTTAACTTTTAGCTGTGACTTGGATTGTCTGAGTCAACCTTTTGAGACTGAAATATTTCCTTTTATTTGAAAAAAAATCTAGGGGAATATCTATCACTTATTAAACAAACATTCTAGATTACCCTTACTAAATTGTGCCAAATCCATTTCTGAAAACAAGTGATGACTGGAAATGTCATTGCACTGAGTCCCTTCATTATTCCCATCACAACTTAAATACACAGGCTCTGCCTCAGACCTGCCTGGAGCGGCCAAAGGTAGTGCTGCATTGCATTTTATCATAAATATATACAATCAAGTGAAATATGAATATTGCATGACTATGTAGAACTGCAAAGAAGCAACACTGAACCACCCCTTCCTCTACAACTATGGAATTTGTTTCATGGCTTAGAGGACTAAATCACCCTGAAAGAGTAGCAGCAGCTGAGAAGGCTGGTTGTCTCTGGCACTATCCCAGGGCAGATCTGCATTTTTCCCACTGCAAAAATGTAAGAAAATTTAATATCAATAGTTTGTGCATCACTTCAATTCTACTGTAAAACAAGCTAGGCTACAGCACAATTATTGCTAGTGTGTTAACTGAGACCAGGTTCTTCAATGGGTTATGTGGCCAGGGGACAAAGGACTGCCTTGGCACTGGGACAAAAGAACACCTTGTCTCCAGCAGAAAAAGTATGAGTTTTCCCTAAAGAAATCAGTTCAACTGTGTGTTTTCTTTATGTTTGTAGAGACAGATATTTACATTGGGCACATGGTATTATTATTGTAACCATTATGTGAAGACAAGTAAAAAAATCAACAATCCAATTTCCAAGGAAAAGCAAAAAAGGAATTATGGCTGAAGGAAGTTTTACCTTCTAAACCAACCAGCTAAATTCATTTGTGGATTTTGAAACTGTACATAACTAGCAGGACTGTATAATTTTTGCTTTAAAAAACCACAGTTCTCACTTGAACTATTCAAATCAACATTAAAAGTGCCCAAATTGTGTCACTCACTAAATAACCCTAGGTGTGGAAATTATGCCAAAGCTTCCAAGGTATTTTGCAAACACTCCAAATAAACTGTACACCAGATATTCATGTTGAGAGTTGAATCCTCCAGCACCGAAATCATTATGTGCTTTGCCTTCAGTGAAAGGTGCGCAAATGTACAGTAATAGGACTTGATTCATGCAATTAGAATAATATTGTAATTAAAGACTCTACTGTATGATTTTTGTTCATAGGATCTGATTTAATTTCTGTGAGAAACACTCTTTTCGTATCAATGGGCTCTACAAAAGTCCCACAGTGCTTCAGATCCATGGAGCTCAAAACAGAGGTTTTCAACAAAGCAACAGTCATCAGTATGATTCTTTCGTAGCCCTAATAACAGTGAATGAAAATGCAAAGAATACTAACTGATTGCAAAGTAATATGGTGTACTAGGAGGGATTAATTGCTAAAACCAATGCCATCTTTGTCACTTACTTCTTTCTCCACTATCTTGACTGCATGCAGCTTTAAAATCCACGGTGATAAGCTGAGCTCTGGGTAACAGTGTTTGGGTACCTGGGTTGAGGATAGCTGATTCTGAACTAAAGGATCAGTATTCAGTCCTATTATCATCATATGGCTGAAACACACAACCTACTTTTTAAATACGGAAACCTCATTACAAACAGGATGCTTTGGAACTGTGTTCCTTATTATTAGAATCACATGCACGAAATCCTGCTGAGTATGTTTTTACTCAGGCCATGTCAAACTATCAGTGATTAACCATTTGTAGTACTGCAACTTGACTGATAGAAGCAGAATTTAAATCTGATTTTTAAAAAACAAACAAACAAACAAAAACAAACAACCCCCCAACGACAAAAAAAATACCTTGCACTAATTTTTCTGTAATGAACAAAGATAAATTTAGCATCAATCAGAAAGAGAAACTAAAAAGTCTTGC
This sequence comes from Patagioenas fasciata, assembly GCF_037038585.1. Classification (NCBI taxonomy): domain Eukaryota; kingdom Metazoa; phylum Chordata; class Aves; order Columbiformes; family Columbidae; genus Patagioenas; species Patagioenas fasciata. The sequence goes on from NC_092560.1 coordinate 34,836,898, forward strand.
TGTAATGTTAATTTTTTTAAAATAGTAGATTGTAAATTTGACTTCATGTTTGTTTAAAGGAATAAGATGGAAGCAAGAAACCCTCTTCTTTTTTCTTACAGGCTATACTGGATACATTTCAAACAGGTGGGCAAAAGATAGCACCACAAAGCCATGAAGCATTGGTACCTTGTTCCTACTTTAAACCAGCAAGAAATCAATTCTGGCTAGAACAGAGAGGAAAAAAAATCAAAAACATTATTCCAAAGAGCCCTAAAATCTTGTAGGGGAAGGCCATATATGTTGCAGTTTCCACCATGTTAGCTCCATTTAAGGCTGTACTTCGCAGTCTGAGTTAGCCACTAAAGAGGAAAGTAAATCTGTAAATTCTGTGTCTACTTGCAGAGATCTGATAAAAATCACAGCAGCCCTGCATATATGCTGAAGGGGATACTATAGTACAGAATAAAAGGATGCAATAAGAGCATGCAACAAAGCAATTCAGTTTTTCCCTAAGCACATACTTGATTTTGAGCATATAGGAATAGCCTCAATTATTTGAATGAGAATATTCCCATAAACTCTGTCATGCAGAAATGTTTGCAGAACTGAAGCCTTCACTTGGTGATGTGTTTGAACAGCTTCACAAAAGATGTCTATTTTCCTCATCAGATGGAAATTGTTGTTTTCCCCTCCCAAGATACCAAAGTGTTAAAATTTTAAAGAAATAATTGTACTTAGGATTATAATCTTTAGATACTTTGCTGTAATATTAATAATTTAATATGCTTTTCACTGGCTTGCAGTGCTTCTTTCAGATGGAGTCCCTTTTTCCTTCCTACCTCTCAGGTACTACCTTTGTACCTGTCTTTATAACACTAGATTTACATAGGTCTGTTCTATGCCACCACCTTAGTTTTACAGTTTGTTAGGTTTTTTGGATATACTGTATATAGGGTTATAAAATTATTCTATAGTATTTTGGGTTTATTCAGTTTTGAAGTGCTGAAAAACAGCATTTTAAGGTCATCAACACTTGTTACAAAAGCCAGCCATTAATTACCTAAAGACAGACATACATCTGCCTTGACTGTTGATTGTGCTCTTCATTAAACGTAACAAAACCCAAAATGTCTATGCCATTACCCAATTAAACTCATCAGTAGACAGTTGTCATTGTAAAAAAACTGATTTCATTGAAACATTTAACTACTGTTAGATTAAACGGTTATACACTTTTTTTATTGTATGTATTTGTTTCTTCTGACAGCATGAACATTTATAATCACTCCCTATAGTAATCAGTCCCTCTATGGGGAAAACACTGAGCTCGTCAACGACTTCCATCACAGTAAACTATTTATCTTTTTTTTTCTTTTTTAATTATTAATCCATAATTTGTTAAATTGTTCAGCAGTAGTGTTAAGCAAAATATCAGTACCTCAGACTTAATATCCCGTAATATGGCTATGGTCATTTGCTAATTTGCTACCAAATATTTTGTTTGTTTTTGTGAAAATTTTCCCATTAAAGTGATGCAATGTGAAAAACAGAGGGAGAAAAAAAAAATACAGTAAGTGCCAGCATTTTTATGGATGAAAATAATTCCATTGCAGCAGACCATGAAGATCAGAACACAGTTCCGTTTACCATAATCCTACACCCCTTTTTAAGCACCAGAGTTACACTACGCATTTTAAAAAAATGGGTAACGTGAAAATGTGGTGACAGCAGTAAAGTTACAGATTTATCATGCACTGCACATAGAAACTTTGTGTCTTTTACTTCAGAAGATTTGAATGTGAGTTATCAGACTGCCCAGTAGTTACAATTGACAATATCCCATAGATAATTTTAACGTTTTGAATATGGATTAACGAGAAAATAGTAATGCAGTGCACATTTACACATAAAATGATAAAAGCTTTGCCGGTTAACAACAAATCTAATTTTTGTCTCATTTAACTAATGGCATATGGAATTTTCTGCAAGGCATATGGTACTAATTAAACATGGTACAAGTCCCCCACATAGTCAATACAGCCATGAGGTATCCAAGAAATGTTTCCTTTCAGTGTACATTATCTATGTATGGATTTGATGGTTTGAATGCATAAAAGTGCTTGGAACTAACAATGTTTAATGATGTGGGAACTGCACTTCTATTCTTATCTAAATAATGCAGCAGTTGCTGAGGAAAATTCTGAGATACTTAATGAACAGGCAAATTATGAACTAACCAGGACCAGTATATTTTCATTCATTCATTAACCATTGATTTTTATATTTATTTTTAACCATTGCTTTTTCATTTAGAGCACTGTTCTGTGACAATATGCCAGAGAATATCAGGTTAAAGATATCAACCTATTTTTTAACAGAAAGAATAATCTAGATTCCATACATTTTACTGACATTAACAAACACCTAAACCACAAGCTGTATGGTGCTAATGATTTATTTTGAAAATTCTAATATACGTAATGCGTATAAATACACTTTCATGTATTTGACACCAGCTGCACTAATTAAAATATTTGTTCTACTGTCACTTTTAGATATGGGTTAATTATTAACTTTAAATGTAAGTCCACTCATAAGTAATTTTAATTCTCTTTTCAATTCAAGAATACCAGCTTCCTCTAGCATACAGAAGGTCAACCACTGAAAAAATTAAGAAAATTAATACTGTGTTTGTTCTGCTTCATAATGATCACTTCAGGTAAAATGAACAGTAGCAGTGAATTCTCATAGTCATTATCTGCCCAGTTACCATGTTCTAAGCAAAATAAAAAATAAAATAGCTGAGTTCCCTGAGCTAATGGGAAAACAGTAAATGACCTTCCGTTAACCAGAATATTTCTGTGAAAAAGAATGATGGGGTCTCAATACCACTATATCTAGCATCAGTGGGTTATTTTTATCGAGACACTGCTCAAAGAGAAGCACAGCAGCAGTTTGTGTTCTGAAAGGCAGCACTGACTCTTTTGTGGTTCCAGTAAATTTCAGAGTAGTAAAAAGGACAGTATAATTTCAACAGTGCTTTGAATTTACCAACTTACTCAGTCTACCATCACTTGCAAAATCTACCATCACCACTAACAGAAAAAATCAAAAACTGCTTCCTAGTGCTCCAACTGTTAAACATACATACACTCTGCTTTTGATGATGAGACCCAAGAAAAACCAGGGAGAATTAATCAACAGGGCTGCCTTTCAGTTTTAAAGTATCCTGATATAAAGTCACACTGTGACTTTTATACATAAAATAAGATGAGACTAAAAATAGATCTGTAATCTTACTTATAGTCTGCTACAAAACAGTTTAACACTTAAGATGCAGAAGGCACTTGGCAAATAAGCATAGACTGAGAAAAGAATGCTGGACGTTATTTTTGCACTTTCTGCACACTGTGCTGGAAGGTGTAACCAGAATCTTACTGACTACAAAAATATTACACATACCCTTCTCTCAAAGGCTCTAATTTAACAGGTCATTTCAAAATACATTCAAAGCAGGTGGAAATATTGCCCTGTAAACTTAGGATTTTCTGTTCTTGACATGCTGTATCAATGAACTGAGAATAGCAACAACATTTAAGGTGGCTGAATTTTCATTATGTAAAACAAGCTCCATTTTCCTGCTCTACTCAAGACAGTATTTCTGTTTGTGGAACATGATACGACTTGCGCTCTGTGTCTTATTGCTCTAAGATTTAAACTATAATTTCACTTTAAAAACACACATGTCCTTCGAGGTATTTTCAAACTGAAATATCATGCAAAATTAACCGTACTTCAAACATAAAGGGGTCTTTCCTTCCTTCTGTATATTGCACCAGACATATTGAAAGCCTATGTATCCGAGATATATACAGTATGCTAGCTAACAGTGAAAACCTAAATTCAGAAGAAGGAAAAAAATCCAAAACAAAAAGTAATAGAAACAGCTTTTAGCTTAGGAACTGTATTTTTACACAGCTGTAGAACATTATCTGACAAAGAACCTATTTGCAGGTTTGCTCTAATTTAACAAATTAACACAGCTTCCCAAACCTGCCTTCCTACATTTACATACCATGCATTATGCACAAAAAAAAAGGAATATACAAATAGAGATCTTTTCAGCCTGTCTAGCCTGTCATCAAAACCAGCAGAGAATTTTTCATTGACAAAAACACAGAATGGAAGAAATCAGACCAACCTTCACAATGTACGTCACACCAGGTCCCAGGATCTTCTCACTCGAGTGCAGCCATCCTCGAGAGGGTTTATTGACAAAGCTGCTACTTTGATTCCAGTCTTCACCTCCTGGGTGCACTTCCTCTGACCGTGGTTTTTTCCCCATACTCATCTTGCTCACGTCCTGCTGAGAACACGAAGTGGCAGAGACAAGGTTACATGTGTTGTCTGAAGCCCCTGCTGCTGAGCTAGAAGCACTCGAGCTTCCCTGCAACTTGGAGACAGCAAGCTCCTTTACTGCAGAGGAGAGGTTTTTGATACCCAAAAGGCTGCCTGTGTGAGAGAGTTTCAAGTGGGACATTTTATGCATGAGGGTACACAGGGTGGTGGGTCCATCTTCATGGTCCTTGCGGAGAACTTCTGGCGAGACCAGGTACGAAGGTGCTGTCGAAGTCGTAGCAACTGCTGAGACTTTGCTGTTCATGGACAAATTGTGAATAAGATCATCAACTGATGTCACCGAATCATTCCTGAAGCGGTTATACTTGGTACGTTGAAGCATGCCCTTCTATCTGGTTTCCTGCATATGTTCTGGCAAATCTGATGCCAACGCAGGAGATGCCTGTGCTAACATAGCAGGCAATTCATAACAACACAGAAGGATAACAAGATTTTGGGTTAAAAAATAAAAGACTGTAAGGAAAAACAAAATATATATATATATAAGAAATTTCTTGTGGTTCCCTGTTAAGGTTGGGTGAAGTAACAGTTTTCTGTGAGAGAGATCCCAGTCCTGCTTAGAGCTGCCAACTCGCTCACAGCAAAAGCATGACTCACACAAATGAGAAGGACCCTTTTCAACAAAAGGCTCAGTGAACACTGCAAATCACTTCCTGTAGAAAAAAAAAAAAAAAAAAGAAGAAGAAGAAAAAAAAAACCATCCACCCACTTACAGCACACTACCACCAATCAATTCTCAAATTTCCTTTTCCTGTCTTCTCAAACAGATATTTCCTTCCAACCTTTAATTCCTCCCCCCCACCACCACCCTTTTGGTACCAAAGGCAATTACCTTTAAAACTGAATTGACAGCCTTTATGAAACACCACGGTTTGTTCTTCTGTTTGAAGGCTTTTCTATGTCACATATTTGCGAATCTATAAAGAAGTCACAATTAGATAGCAAATATCTGGATAATATTTACACATAAATATCCCCTCTCTCCCCTCCTCTCCCCACCCCAGCAAAACACAGACACCTTAAAGGGTTTCAGAATACCTTTAAGCACACAAGTATTTTAAAAACAGACAACAGAATGAAAGAATATAGACATTTTCTTCCACAAAAGCAGCCTAACAGATCTTACAAGTGCCTTTGTGTCAATGCTGTCTCTCACAGAAACTGTTCCATCTAATTTTGGATAGAGAAAGAAATCGTTCTCCCTTGTTAGTCCACAACAACCTCCTATTTTAATTCAGGAATTACATAAAGTACCTATGTGTGAAGAAAAGTATTTTTCTGATGTCCAACAACAGGCTTAACAGATGGTTTTCCTTCACCACAGATATTCACTCTGAAGGAAAACATAAAGAGGATCTTCAATTCAGTGGCATGTTTGGTTTAATTCTGAAAAACCTAAAAGAATAGTGAAAAGTCCAGATAGCAACAAACTGACATCCTACAGTGAAAAATGAAAAAAAAAAAATGCACCATGTCTCATTAAGCATAAATGTCAGCAGCAAACAATTGATCTGAGAAGCAGTAAAACATGCAGAAAACATATTTTTAATTTATCCTACTTTTTTTTAAAATGCAAAATGTGTATAGCATTGTAATACACAATGTCCATCACAAGACATATGGTTCTTCTATAAAATTGATCTTTGCAAAACATATTTTTGGTGTAGGACAACACACTGCATTATAAACAAATTCAGACCAGACATGTTGCATACTGCAAAGTTATTTTTTAAGCAAATGATTAAGTGCAGCACAATTTAAAGGAAAAATCCTATGGAATTCCTTCCCCCTTTCATGACTAAAGGCTGCAGTATACTAAGTGCAAATACAGTGAAACAGCCAGCTCAAATACAGGTATTTAATTAGTATATTCATGACATTAAATTAAGTCAGCACCTTTTATCCCAGCAGTGATGAGTAATGGCAATGTCCTAGTCAGTGTAAAAGCAGGTTTTTTCTAGTGATCTGCAGAATAGCCTTTCATCACCACACTGCGAACCTGCTACAGCATCCACACAGCATTCATTCCTCTCTTCATTCTCCTAGCATAGCAACAGCAAATAAACACATCATAGCCTATTTTTACGTGTCTCTACTGCCCAGAAAACCCTATTGCTCCCAAATGCCTCTCTTCATTAGAAGCGGCTAGCGAAACTGCAAAAATGTGAATGAGATTCTGTGCGTGTGAATGAAAAGGCTGGCTAGCATCCCCACATTTCTGTGAATGAAGCGAGGCCTCGCAGCCTCTGCCAGGCAATCCCTCGGGTGCTCACCAGCCCAGCCAATACCAGCCGCCTCCGATGACTCATTCAGCAAAGCCTTGATAAATAGTGGAAGATCCCATTTTCCAGCACAGGCGGCGCCTTTTTTGCGGAAACGCCAAAAAAATGCAGCCAGGGTCTGAGTGGACAGGGGTGGGTTGCGAAGCCCCCGTGGAAAAGAGGGTGCTGATGGATAAATGCATGGGGCATCCACAGGCGCGGCAGGGGAGGAAAACCGGGGAGTCAGGTCTGGGTTTCTCCCCGATGTGTTCATTCAGCCAGTTCATTTACATCCAGGATAGGAACATGAATGTGCACATTTTGCTTGATGTTCACTTGCTCTCTGTGTGCACCAGCAGATTCACAGATTTTACATGTTTGCTTCCAGAGACCCCTGATGCAAAAAAAAAAAAAAAAAAAACAAAAAACCACCACCACCTGCTTGACAAAAAAATGCATAAACTTATTTACCTTGTGTTAGCAGTGTAAATATTTAAAAACAGCACAACCATCAGTTCACTGAAAGAGGGGCAGGGGGAAAGCCAGAGGATAATAGCTTCACTGGACACATAAATGCTACCAAGACATCTGATGGATGTTCAGCTATCCCAGAAATCTGACATCATATGTTGCAGAGGAGTAGCAGCCACTGATTTACTCAGTGCTTGAAATCTGGTGCTCATTTCAGTGTCTGGTTGAGAACCAATCTCCTTTATAAATCTGGCCCTAAATTGGGAGAACTGGACATTTTAAAACCTTGCCTTTCATAATTCCTGGGACTAGAAAAGGCAGATAAATTTGCCATACAGGCAGAAGGTTCACATCCAACTCCAGAAGATGATGAATGCAATTAGGAGACCTTGTAATAGGCATAAACTGCAATTAAAATTAAGACCTAGTGAAATCTAGCTATTGCCAGAGTATTATGTCTTTGGCACCTCCAACAACACATCGGTAGCTTGCACACTGACTACACCATGCTAGCCTTAAACAAGTTTTTTATAATACTACTATTATCGTAGCACTACTGGCAGCAAGACATTCAAGCCACCGTAACTCTCTAATCTCTGCATCTACACCTATGCTACATCTGCTAGTAAAGTGGATCGAAGGTTCTTTTCATTTTGCAGGGGTATGAGCCAGACATGGCCACCTGAGTTACAAATGGCCGTGAAACAAGGAGCTCATTGTTGACTCAGTAATAAAATGGTAGGTGGAAATGCAATGTTGATAAACCCAAAATAACACATAATCCTAGCAATACACACACAGTGTGTATTACACGAACTACTGGTAATTTTGGCATCTCTGACCATTCCCTCTTTTTTAGATTTTTTTTCTCCATTGTTTTTTCAGTTCTGTTTTTTCATGGATCCTCCTCTCACCCTGGCATAGCCCATGTTTCATGAGACTGTTCCTCCTTTTCTCCTCCAAGTGGCTCTCAGGGGCTCATCCTTAGCTGTCACTCTTTTTCCTTCTGTATCTTGATTACCTCTGCAGCCCGCATTTCAGAAGAAAGTAAATTTTATTAGCAGCAAAGCGGGAGGCGGGGAGAGAAATAGAGAGAAGGCAGAAACTACAGTTTAGTTTCCGTTGTTAGGATGAGGTTTAAAAGGATGTGAATTGCTGCAGTAGGAGGCACTGTCAATGCACAAGTTAAACCAGGTACAATGATGTAAACACCACAAAGAGGAAGCTCAGGCAATAAAACTGCTATATTCCATGGTCTGAAGTAACAAACCCTTCCAGATGCAAAAAACGTTACTTTCAGTCACCCGTATTTAGAGAAATATTAATCGTATAATCAGAATCACCAAAAATATCTAGTTCCAGTAACACATTGTGGTTAAACATGCGCCCTATAAAAACAAGTGCTAGAAACTGTTAAAATTCTGCAGAAAGACCATATGCATTTCAACAGCTTCTGCCCAGCAGCATTAAAATTGCTCATGGAGTAAGCTGAATATTTAAAAAATGAGCATGAGAAAGACACTGACTTTGGAAAAAAAATCCAAACTGAATTTGGGTTAGGTTATAAGAAACAATAAACATGTCAGACAAACTTAAATGCAGGTGTTGCTAAGAGTTTTAATTGCAGCACACAAAAAGTAGCCATAGACCACTGGAGTTGACTTTCCTTTTTACAATAAGCCATGAACAATTTATTTTACTATGATGTGGCATGAAGCCATCAGCAAATAGGATGCTATTTCTTACATTGTAGTATGATGGACACAAGGGTTAATGCTCTGCTTTAGTAAATCATCTTCCCAAATCTTCAGTATCACAAATGGTCAATTCCTCACATAAAGAGATAGCATTTCAACAGTACAAAGGTTTCTAATATCTTGTGGGGCCATTTATTCTCTTGCTAAGTTAATTGAGAACGGAAAAATACCAGCTTTCTTTGCATGAGCTAGATATATATCAGAAATCTCTTATCAATGTATAAATCAGCTATAATTATGTGAGACAATCTCCAATTGTGTACTTACAGACAAGCAAGATCTAGACAAGCTAGAAAGCGTAACCTTCTTGAGAAGGTATCTAGCTATTTTAATAAAAAAAAAAAATTCTAAATTATTTTGATTTATCTGTTCTGTTTGTACATACTTAATACATCATATTCTGTCTTCTTCTGTGTCTCTGATATACCTGCACACAGAACTCATTTACACATTCCTGTGATTTCAAGGGAGACTCGTCACATAGTTGACAGAAATACTGAAAGGCACTGAAGTTTCCATCAGTGTCATTAAAAAGAGCCATGTGTATCTACCCATACTTCAGAACATTTTGCAGGAAAAAAAACATAGACTGGGCTCACATCAGTTAGGCTTTTTTTTTCCATACTGGGTGTTTGAGTCAGACCTCAGCTTACTGTCCTACGGAAAAAAAAAAACACAAACAACAACAAACACCAAACCAAACAAAAACAAACAACAACCAAAAGCAAACAAACAAGCCAACCAAAAAAAACAAACCCACAAAACCACCACAAACAAAAAAACAAAAACAAAACAAAACAAAACCCCAGGGCCTGTAGGCAAAGGCTATGGTAAAATTTTTACAAATTCTAGTTGATTCATTTCAATAAACAACTGCTGTGAATTGCCCCCATCTCCGTTTCATTCTCACCCCTTCTCTCTCACCAGATCAGAGTTTTGCTGTTTCCGTGGCAACCTTATTGCTAAGGGTGGGCTGCACCAATAAATGGGAGCACTATCTGCAGCTTTGCAAGTTATTTCTCTGGAAAAACACATTGTTGCCAGTATTGCTGTTCTAAATCAGTTATCATTAATCATTAATGATCCACTTCTGACTTAATTTACATCAGTGGAATTTAAAATTAAGGTCTGAAATATGTCTGCAAATTTCAGCGCAGATGCTTAGGTCTTGAGCCAGAAGCCAACCCTAAACCAGGAGGATGTTTTTTCTATTATTTGAAAATACTGAAAGAATTTTGTCTGAAGACACTTTAACCCTGTGAAATATGACATGAAATATTTGGAAGAAAATGAAACTTGTAACTCCTTCCACTCTATTAGTGGTTCCTGGGGGCCTATTGTTAAAAGTCAACGTACTATAAAAGATCGGCGTAAAGATGGATCGGAGATAATATTTGAATCAGAACACGACACTAAGATTTTGCAAGGCAGGATTAGACAGGAGAGTGCATTAAAATATGCAAATCAGCACTAAATCAACTTTGTAACATGGGACCTGCTCTTATGAAAACCCAAATTTTGACAGTAAATTCTTCCTTTCTCTAAGCCGGGCCCTGAGGTGAGAATGAGAAGCAGCAGCAGTGTAACAGAGCCATATTTTCCAAGTACAAGCTAAAGCTCAGCCACATCTGCGTGGCTCCCTGCACCTGCCACAGCCTTTTGTAGGCTCCTTCTCCCTGTCCCACGCTACTGCCACCCCTGCACCAGGAGCCACACTCCAGCTGGAGCATTGCCCTAGACTGGGACTCTGCTTCCCAAAGGAACACCTCCCAGTCACACTTTCTTCTGCATCCACAAACCATCACATGGCTGACAAACTGTACTGTATTGTGAATAATGTAATAAGAGGCCCAAAACCTTCTCTCTGGTCCTATGATGCACTCATACTGATGGAAATGGGACTTCTTCTGCACATATATGCATTAACGTTCAAATGCCTCCAAGTGTTGATATTTTAAAAAATTAGAAAAAAAAAAAGAGTTTTCAGTGAGAAAGTAAACAGCAATCTAGTTTACCGACAAATCATTCGAGAACTCTTTTTGCTGTCTTATTTTGATGGAGAGACAGCCAACTACTTATTTATTAACCCAACATCTTTTTGGTTCTTATTCATGAGATGCATAAAATAATTCAGTTGTTCTGTTTTCTACTTTGTAATAAAGTGGTCTGGTGGTCTTCACTGTGTGTGATTTTTTGTTGTTGTTTTTTGTTTGGTTGGTGGGTCTGGGTTTGGGGGCTTTTTGTGTACTTCTTTTTATTGTGTTTATATCTTATTTTCATAGGAACAGTTTGCAAAATTGTTTTTAAAACACTGTATATGAAGTTCTAACTTTTTGAGTTTCCTATTGGCTTCAATAGGAGTGGAATTTTACTCCACATTCCCCAATTCAAATATAAGTCTGGGAACTGTGTCTGAATTTTTGTATAAGAATTCTTAGGTAAATGGATTAAAATGTAGAGAAATATCTACAATGTATAGATTATTGAAATAAATTCTACTGCTTTGGTTGCCGTTCAAAAAACGTGCTTATCTTTATGAAAATGTAGATTGTTTTATTGATATTTTCTGTGTTTAAATACACAAAAAAAATTATTACATAGTCAGCATACATACAGGTATGTGTTTCACCTCCACAAGAAGATTTATAATCCAGCATGTACTTTTTACTAGGACAGCTAACTACTAACAAGAAGAGCACCAATCCAAAGGATGGTGTGGAGAAATGCACACTGCTCTTTTTTGCAGCTTTTGGCATCAGGAAGGGCTAATTGTACCTTGTCCGAGTAGACATCTGTCCAATGAAAAGATCAAACTTTCCCAAATCCATATGTTCCCGCTCCCCTAATTAAAAGTATATAATCAAAATTATAAGAACCAAAAACCAACAGAGAATATAAAGGGCCATCTTCATCTTACATTGCATATCAGACCAAATTTCTAGCAGTATGTACAGAGATTTTGTGGCAGTAGCAGAGCTGTTGCACCTGCTCTCACCCTCCTGTCACTGACTGCATCATCTTCACTATGTTGCCATAGAACACATGCTGTGGCATCTGACTGAAGAATAACACTGAAAAAAAAAAAAAAAGTTTTTTTTCAACCACATCAGTTCTAGACTCTCAGTTCTAGACTCTGATTCACAAAAGAAATACAAACAGAAGGCAGAGCAAGGGCAGCAATAAGCAGAGAAGACTGAGAAGGAGAGGAAATGCATTAATTGCATAGGCCAGAACAAATGTTTAATACCCACTTGCATCAGCTTTACCCTGAAATACAACCCATTAACTTGTGTCAACAAACTGTAGATTTTCTTGGCAAAGAAAGAGTTACACACCATGATATATTTATAGCAAAGCTATTACCCATCAGTGCTTGTCCTGAAAGAATTCTGACAATTCTGCAGCAGTGGATAACAGTACCAATGGAGGGTTATTCGCAGCAGCACTCATCCTGGTGAATTCAGAATGTGGGGTACTTCTGCATTATTTGTACAGATCACTGGTGTGAGTCACTGTACCTGTTTACGCTAATGCTGCTTGTTATCTGACCTGAAGTGGTGGTTAACGTCTTTATGGGTACAGTCACAGGGCAGAGGCATTGCAGATATGTGTGTATGTGTGTGTGTGTGTATTAAGGATGTATTCTTTCCTCAGCTAGGTTGCTTGCCTTCCTTACATTTGAGTGGGACTACTCAGAACAATAGGCATGGCAAAACAGGGTGGCCACCCTGCGAAAGGCTCAGTAATGAAGCAGGTGTGAGTGGCACGATTTAAGTAGCTGTTTAAATGAAGTTTACAAATTCCATTGCTAGTAATTGTGAGGACAGGCAAAAAGTAAAACAGCTGCAAATGAAAATCTGTCTTAAGCTCCACGCACTGATGCAGACCAAAAGGCAAGCATCCTTCACTTTAAAAATAATTCCAAGATTAAAAAATGTTTTGAGCGGCAGAGGAATGGAGACAAGCATGTGTGTACTGCTCTACTGTCATCCACAACAACCTGTGTGTTTCTTTGTTATAACAAAAGCATATAGTAACTTTCTCTACGTACCCTCAGAAAATCTGTTTTGTTTGCTTAAGTAGGACAAGCCCTTGAGAAGCTTCAGTACAAGCAAGGTTGAGACAGAATGGGAGATCCTGATATTCTGAGGGTCAGCAGTTCTCCAAAGGACTTCGGGCACATGAGATAGGACCAGATTTCAGTAACAATGAAGACATCTAACAATGATGTACAACAGACAGACTGGAGCCAAAAACTAGGCCAGAGTTCAAACAGACAAGCAGAAACTGAAGTTCACTGGCCAAGCACAGCAATTTGATGGGTATTCAGGTCAGAGGAGCTATCCAAGAATGGGAAAAAATGGTCAGCTATGATGGTGTGTTAAGAAATGCATGCATCAGCAGGGTGACTCCGGAGTTGTATGGTGCTCACCAAGAACAGGGCTTCAATGAAGCACTGGTGCCATGATAAAGAGGTAGAGAAGAAATGTCACTGGCAGAGACGCTGACTCCAGGCCACAGTTCCAGAAGGGAGACAGGGAAAAGGGACACTGAAACCACCATGTGGCCTGAGAAGGTCTGTTACAGCAATAAGTAAAGCAAAAGGAAAAATCCTACTAAGTGGCACTGAAAACAATCAGCTGTACCACCTGTTGGCAACAGTAATGATGTTATCTCCAGGTAGTTCAACAAGTTTAAGTGACAGCACATCTGTGAGACTAACTGAACACTACTGTTACAGTTAACATGTTAGCATTGTATCAGTGTTGATTGTCTGCTCTTCCTATGTACTTCAACTGGGATAGGAAAGAGTAAGGATCTATGCCGTTACGAAATTATTATGTCCCACTGAAGCAACATGTTAAGCCTCTTCTCTCGGTGCTATTACTGACCACCATGACCTGCAATTACCGCTAAACTAATACTTTATTTTAATATGACTGGCACCACTCCATCTCTCTAGGAGTACCAAAACAATTGCACAGCAGTGCTTTGTCCTACTAAAGCTGCTAGTCTACTCAAGTGCAAGAAAATATACTAATAAGTACATTTTGCACATAACACTCCGTAAATACTGAGAGCCTGCTTTTGCGCACCACCTGATCAAGATATGCCTCACCAGCATATCTAAACTGGCAGAAATCTGGTTTTAGATACAAACATTAGGATTTCCAAGCAGCTACAAAATCCTTAAGTACAATGAAACTAAAACTCAACAGTTAATGCCAAAAAAGCTCTACTGCACAAAATTTTGTATCAGAAAAAACACACGTCTGTCTCCTGTTAAGTGACTCAAATACCAACATCAATGTTCACAGACCACCATTATGATGGTCAGATGACAGAAGAGGAAGATTTTTGAAGATTTCAGTATAGTGATGTGTGGGTGGATGGTAATGGTCCTGGTTTGTCACTCTTACCTTGTCAATACCATTTAAATTTTGTTTTAACATTTCTTGCAAAAACAAATGTTTTTTTAAGAAAAAGCAAAACAATATTCTGCAAGGAAAAACTTCCTATGTGCACAAAAAGCACAAATTATATTTCAGTCTTCTACATCTTTATAACTTCTTCTAGCACACAGATGCTATCATCATACACAGCCACTCCATACAATAAACTTCCAGTCACAGAAAACTAACACCTGCCCTCCGATGTCCAAGATGCAAAAGGAGCTGGAAGGAGCTTTCCTTTCTACAGAGCTCATTAACTCCATGGCATTAGCATCTACAGGCAGCTAAATCATGTCAGCAAGAAGTGAGTGTGGGCCATTAGAAAGACAGACCACGATTTAATCCTATTTAAGAGGGCAGCAATGTCCCACATATCTGCTTAATCTGTTCAGAAGAGTACTGTACTGACTAGCAACCCTATTCCAATTGCTGCTTCAGCTTTTTGTGCTTTTCAAAGGAAGTGGTCACCAATAGATAAACCATCTTTCTCAGCCTCAAGGGGGTCTTTTCCAATACAAATGATGTTTCCAGCACTTAAAGAAAACGAAGAACATGTGCTGCCAGGAGAGGTGATGCACAGTGAACAGAAGGATGACACGTGAGGAGTGTAAGGAGGATCATATGGTTTACTTTTCTATAATTTTTAATTACATCCACAAAATTATCTTGTAGTTATGAACAAGCAAACAGATCAAAAGGTTGTCTAAAAAAAGAGTTAAATTCTACATAACACAGATAGTAACAGTCAAAAATAAAGAGGTATTTTTCTATTCACCATAACAATATTTTTCTTTTATCAATTAACTTTTACTTCAAGATAACAAAATTTGAAACTTCCCAGTATAGCAGATGCCCAGAATCTCATTAATAAATAAACAGTTGGTTGAACCAGCAAAATATTCACTTGGCATCACCAGAGATTTTACTGAACTTTACCAATATGACAATATTCTTTAAGGGTTGTTAAATGCCTTTTTGAGGAAACTACTTATTTTCTAAACCATCATTAGTTTGTTTTAATAGAACTTTGGCCAAAGAAAATTAAAATTCGTTGCTAGGAAACTACCATAAAAGTATCCTTTACCTATATGCAGTGACTATCAAATTCAAGACCCTTTAGCCTGATTTCCATTCTTTGGTTACCTCTGTAACTCCTCTGTAACTGTAGCTCTATCTGTGTATCATCAGTCAATCAATGAAACCACTGACCAAATTCAGCCAAAACGTACAAAGAAGGGGAGGTTTCAAAGGTGTTAAATAACAACACATTCATGGAGTTAGCAGGCAGGGGAAAAGGTTAAAATCTACCCATGCTTCCAGAGAGGAAGGCACCATAGAGTTAGCTCATATTTCTTAAAATCAAACGCTTTTAAGCACGCTCTACATATTACCAGAGATATTACCAGTATTGCAAAATTTCACAGATAATGTCAAGACATCAGCAATATAATCAAAATGGTAAGCAGGAGTTGTTTTGTTGTCACTGTAATGGAGTGAAAAGACTTTGTATTATGTCACAGAGCAGAGTTTAGGAGTACAAACAATTTTCTAATCATGATTTTCTAATTTGGGGTTTCAGAACACATTCTCCTTTCTCCAAAATCCTGAGGCTGTCCATATGCCCTTAATCTATCTAAAATATGCCACCCTACCTTTCATTCTTATCTTCATGCAGACCGGGATAAACCTGTCATAAATTCTTAAAAGGATCACTTGACAGTACCTCAGCACATCATTGTACTTTCAGACACTTGGTTTTGTTATGGTTATCTCGGTTAATATCTCTCACCCTAACACTAAAAATTTTAAATCTGAGTTTGCCAAGTCTCATATACTAAAGCAATCAGAATCTGTTCAGTTCATTCCTCAAAGATCCATCTCATTGTGATCACGATTACTATCACAAATTAGAATACAAAACTCAGGATTCACCAGTATTTTGCCAAATCTCAATCTTTGGTCCAGCTGTTTGGTTGCACATTCATTCCAATAGCACTAAATATGACACTATGCAATTTGCAGTTTACTGACAGCCTTGAAATAAGCTTAACTCTAATATTCACACTTAAGAATTCCTAGAACAAGAGGTAAAAAGGAGCTTTCATGTTTTCTGTAAATTAATTCTTCACTGGACCACCATGTTACTCTGAAGAAAAATACCTAGTGTTTATTAAAACTTTAGAAAACCTGTCACAACTCTAGGTAAATTGCTACTGTAATCAGTCACCCAATTGTTTACTGTTCATAAGCAAAACAACCAAACAAAACCACCTCACATTACACTTTCGAGTCTGTTCTTAGCACAGAGAGATAAACAGCGTCTGTATCATGTGTAGATTTTCTAGGTAACTCGAAGGCTTTAATCAGTCTATTAGTATCTACTAGTGCTGGGCATATTCCTACACCATGCAGCCTAACAATACAGACAGATTCGCCCCCCACCTGCCTTGATTCATGCAGTCCAGTCAGATAATACAGTAACATTTTTCAACAGAGCAAGGGTACAACCTACACATTTCTCTGTGCTATTCTGAATCCTGATTCTGGACCACAGGAGTAATGATAGTCTCCTCTTACTTCTAATTTTAATATACAAGTGTGGAAGCCCTCCTTTAAAGAAGAATGAAAAAAATTTCTAAGTGTGTGCATGGCACTACTGCCAGGGAGAGTAGAGGGCAGGGGAGACAATGCACTCTGGCAAGGTAGTCTAATATTAGTCTTTCTATCATTGGCTTCTAAAATGCAGCCACGTAACAAATATTTTTAGTAAACAAAATGTTCACATGAAAAATGGTTTTACTGTTTCTTTAATGATCTTCTTGCTCTTAGACAGAAGCATATATATTTACATACATGTATACACACACACTCACGCACTCTCCCTCCCTTTTTCTATAACTAATATAAATAAGCAGTCTATTTCTAAGGCTCTTTTTCTCTTAGTGTGTATTGATATACTGACTCCTATTATAAATGTAATTTTGCTGTGATTTGAACACATTTTATAAAGACCAAGTAGCTAAATCAGTAGACATCTTATGTAATTAACTTTTTTCTCGTGTATGATGGGCAACTACGCACATATTTTGGCTTGTTAACAAATGTTGCTTTCCCCATAACTTGACCATTCTTTCCTGAAAAAGCATTTTCGCTGCAGAATGACAATGTCAGTATTTAGAGCATATCACACTCTCAGGTCTTTAAAGACTACCTCTCGAAATTAGCAAGAATATTGGACCAATTTTAATTTCATTAAGGACACTGTCAGGTTTTAAAACACATAGTATTTAGGGATGCAATTTTTTTTCCCTGTTAATTGGAAATCATATCATTTAAAAATCAACATTTCATTCCATGAGACATTTGAATGTACTTGAAATTAAGAGTGGTTCTGGTATTTGTAGGGTTAACCTGCTGAGTCGTGACTACTTCTAACTGTCAAATTCTCTCCAAGGATAAATAATTAAAGCTTCAGGAAGAATAAGTACACAGGAAGTGGTGGAGATTGGATGTACGTAGGTGTTGAGGGCATTCATTTTTATCCAATCGCTGAATAAAAAGCACATTATTCATGCAATCTTGTTCATTCACTGCTACGTGACCTGCACCATAATAGAAGACTGCAGCATCCAGCACTGAATCGAGCTGCATTCAAGGCAACCAGGAGGGGACTCAAATGGTATCAGCACACAAGAGCAAAACGCCACACTGTAGGTGTATACGCAGCCTTTGGTTAACGCTATAGCTCTTATGGCTAATGCTGGAATGACACAGAAATCATGTTTCTCACAGAATTTTTTTCTTTGGGTGCAATAAAAATAGCAAATATTAACCTTAAAGTGAAACAACTTTTTCACTTTCTCTTCAGTTCTCCCATGTGTTGTTTATGATTACTTCCAGCTGAAAAAAAAAAAAAAAAAACACCAAAAGACATAACAAACAACAAATGAAAGTATTCACTAATTGGCAAAGCAAAATAAATGCAATACATGGTAGTACCTGTGGTACAAAACTTTCAAAACAAAATATTTCAACAAAGTGAACACTGAAAGATGTAGAATCCAGAACAAAGTGATCTTAGCTGTGAAGCTCAAAAAAACCCTGTGTGTTCCTGAGGGTTTTTAAAGCACAAGAACAAGTCTCTGCTCCAAAATAGATTCCTTCGCCTTCACATTCCTATTTCTGTCCCGTGTTTACTCACTGTGAATTCTATCTTTGACTTAATACCTCACATGCTTGTTAAATACTCCGTTAAGTGTAATTGTTTACTTGCTTGAATATTTGGATACCACATACAAAAGGTGAAACTCAGACAAGACTCTAGTGAAAAAATCAACCAATAAATGCTAAAAAGTCAGGTATCTGTAATCTCATATTAACGTCTATGGTTACTCGAAAGCAAGGCACCTGCTAAAAGTGTTCATATAATCTCCCACAACTACCTACTCACTCTGGCATTTTTAAATACCAAATCAGTTACATCATTCTTAGTAGCAGATGTTACAGCTTCATATCTTATATACAAGCATAGGCACAACTGATTGAAGACTTTAACTCTTATTTATCATGAAAAGTAATGATCCCTTAGAAAGGCTTGAAAGCTGAAGAATCCCCTAATGACAAATGTAGGTGTTTGAAATGTTATCAGAATAAAAACTTATTTTATTTTACGTGAAAGACAGAAGTCATCCAAAAACACTGTCCACAAATTTAAAGCATACAGGAATGAGGGAAATTAATTAGTTTCTTATCACACAGAAAAAAAAAAAAAAGAAAAGAAGCTGAAAAAGAACCGAAGGAGATTTAAAAACTAAAAACCTTGTTATTTAAATATCCTTCCTTGGAAGGCTAATGAAATGCTGTATCTGCAGAAGGAATGGATGCACAGGAGAAAAAGCATGAAGGTCCCCACTTACAGACTAAGAGTAAGAAAACAGAAAAATTCTACACAGGCGGTCAAGAAGATGAAAGCAGAAGGAAGAAAAAAGAAAACAAACCAGAACATAGCTGAACAATAATTTAGTAGGAGACTCTGCAAAAATTTGGAAATACATTAAGGGTTGTAATAGGACAAGTTTAATTTAGAAATAATTGGTAATCTTTAAGATACCAAAGTTCTCAAAGAAAAGCAGTTTTCTTAGCCCAGACAGAGCAAGTAGGTTTCTTAATGTAGACTTGAAAATATTCTCAAAGAGTGTTAGTCAAAAAAAAAAAAAAGGCAAAAAAAGCAGTATACTCCTAGATAGTATTCCTGCTTGCAAACTGCAACAAAGCATTAAACAATTTATTGGAAAAATTCGTAAAACACAATAGAGTAAATATCCTATTGCTATATTTGGAGAGCGTGAAAAGGCTCTGTTAGATGAGAATGGTCTTTTCAAAAGCACTGATATCAGATATGGAGTTCGGCATCAGCATGGAAGTTTGGATAAGTGACTCCTTCACTTGCATTAAAGCTAAAGAGAGAGCTGAAGATAATTTGAAATAGCAAATTGAAAACAGCAAAGTCTGTCCTTTGTGCTCTTCACTGGTCACCCTCTTCACTGAATCTCTAGTACAAAAATATATTGCTATAATAGGACAAAATGAGATACAATTAATCAAAAGAATATAAAATTGTCCTTTGTCCCAATGATGTAGTACTAATGGTTACCAGTGTTGTAAAACATTTGCCTTACATTTTGAAGGAAATGAATCAACTAATGATAAATCATATTATATAATTAAACTTTATTAATGTTGGAATCCAAGATCATCAAGCTCCTAGGTAAGGTCACATTTGTGTGATGTTAACAACTCTGTGACATTACTCAGGAGAAAACAGTTTTCCTAATGTCAGTAAAAAAATATAATATTAACTTCCCTCTACTTTTCCAAAATTGCAAAATGATTAACTGAACGGAAGAGTAACACAAAACTAATTCTCCATTTTGCATGGTCAGGTCATAAAATGCTACTCATATCCACGATAGGTTCATTTCAGGGCTTAGGCCCAAAGAGGCTACTGACTTAGGAAAAGGGCACTGCTGACAGTGCTGGGAGCCAGATTTTTGACGGCATGTTTTATGGAAAAGAGGATATTCTCTCAATGTTAGAGATATAGATGAAAAAAAGGAAGGTAAAGATTTTCAGTTCTAAAAAGCTGGCTAAGATCAGGTAGTTTTTATAATTAATGATTGCCATTTGTGGTATTTGTGAAATATTATTTCCTAGATAGTAGGAGACTGATCAACACAAACAAGTCTTTTCAGCACAACAAAGGTGATGAATGACCTCTATGAACGTTTGCTTGGAAAGCTCAGATATGTTAATGAGAATTCGATGTGTTTAAAATAGCCACAGAAAGCCATCTCAAGCATAATTATTCTATCTCAGCAGAAATGCAACGTGACCATAAACAGCACAACTGTTTTTATCCCACCCATATATAGCACATGTTTCTGACACGTTATTATACAGATTGCAGGTGGGAGTTTCCAGGTTCAAAGCTAGTTTTGTCAATGAGTGGCATGTCCCTTAAATCCATTTTCAACATACCTAATTTTAGGCACCCAGTGGAGGGGCTTAAGTTAGAAACCTAGTCATCCTAAACTCTCTCTACAGGCTATCGGAAGAGACAGTCAGGGGTAGAGGGCTGATTACGTTTTACCACAGCTGAGTTACATTTAGTGAATGCCTGCTCAGTAATTCAGACTGAAGCTATCTGCATATTAGCAGTTCAAATGTTTGAATAACATTTGGAACAAATAAATTCCATCTAATCATTAAATGAGCTGTATACTTCTCTCCCCTAATTCAATCTTCTTATTAGCTGTTTCTGTGAAAAGCAACTCACTGGTCTTTTAATCATAATTCTTTCCATATTTAGTAGCTTTTTAAAGACAGAATACTTCCTCTTTTCTCCTCCTGTTTCCTCAGGTGGCAAATGAGTAATAATCTCTTCTCTAGGAGACAAGCACGACAGAGTTGTGGTTTTTGATAACTACAGGTGGGTGAGAAGCTTGTCCACCTAATGGCTTAGCATACTTTAAAAATACCTGTAACTCCCAAATATTTTGAATGGTGTTCAAGGATTTTCTGTTCTCACAGTTAAAAACTTTGCTCCATCCCACATGCTATTTAGTAAGAAGGAAGCCTGGAAAGGTATCATCATTTATGAATTTAATTCCAAAAAGCAAAATCTCTGACAAAGAATTTGTTGATGGTTACAATTTAACAATTTTACAGAATGATACAGCAAGTCTTGGAAAATGGTAACAGGAAAAGTAATGGCGTTTATTGCCTTTTCCATTTCAACCATCTGCAATTTAAAAATATGAATACAGGAAGTTATCTAGTCAGTGTATATAAAGTAATTATACATTTTCTGAGCCAATTGTAGTTGACTAAATAAAGACAAAAACGTGAAGTGCAACCACAAAAGCAGAATCAAGCAAACATGAAAAAAACAAAACAAAAACAACCCCCCCAAATATAGTTTAATTTTAAATATCTTTAGATATAATAATTTTCTGGTTGCTAAGTTACAATGCATACTTATTTCCTAAAATTGTTTCAGAAAATGAAAAAAAGAAAAAAGTTTATCTCCTGGAAGAAAAACTATATACCTGCAGCTTTGGATCTACCTACAGAGCCTTCCTCACTATCAGTTTCTGCATTCTAGGAACATCATACTTATGAGATACCAAGCAGTTACTTTGCCCATTAAAGAACCTGTCATACCTGCTATAAACTGTCTGTTATTTGGAAAAAAAAAAAGTTCAACTTCTTCTTTATTACATCCTATGAGAATCTGAGAGGCAACTCTGCAATAATTCTTGCAAGAGACCTTTTTACCTGCACAAGGCCCCACAACATTTATTGGAATTTATTGCAGAGGTATACAGATACATCATAAACATTTCAGAAGAGGTACTATATTTTCTTACTTGCATTGTGAGAAGATAGAATCATAGAATCATTTTGGTTGGAAGAGACCCTCAACATCCTGGAATTCGACCATTAACCTAACACTGGAACTAAACTATGTCCCTAAGGACCTCATCTACACGTCTTTTAAACGCCTCCAGGGGTGGTGACTCAACCACTTCCCAGGGCAGCCTGTTCCAATGCTTCACAACCATTTCCAAGAAGAAATTTTTCCTAATCTCTGTGATTCTGTGAATCCAAATCTTCCCTGGTGCAACTTGAGGCCATTTCCTCTCTTCCTATCGCTTGCTACTCAGAAGAGACCAACACCCTCCATGCTACAGCCTCTTTTCAGATAGTTGTAGAGAGCTATAAAGTCTTCCCTCAGCCTCCTTTTCTGCAGGCTAAACAGCCCCAGTTGTCTGGGCCACTCCTCATCAGACTTGTGCTCCAGACCCCTCAGCAGCTTTGTCACCCTTCTCTGCACTCGCTCCAGCACCTCAATGTCTTTCCTGTAGTGAGGGATCCAAAGCTGAACCCAGGATTCGAGGTGCAGCATCACCAGTGCTGACTACAGAGGGATGATCACTTCCCTAGTCCTGCTGGCCACGCTCTTTCTATACAAGATCTTGAGCATGTGTTTGCATGTATGATTGCACCATAGCACTCCTGGCTGAATAACTAAAGGGAACTTGACCTCTTCCCCCCTCATATGTTGGAGCTGCAGAAAGAGTCATCCTCCATAATGCCCAATTATAAACGGGGCAGATTGAGATGTAACAATTTAATGCCAAGGCATAATCAGTCACAGTTATAGATCTCACTCAGAGTGCCATAAATTGTCATCGAACTATCTCAAAAAAACCTGTGATCATGCTTACCAGATGCTAACAACATCCATTTCATTTAGTTCTGCCTTCTGCACAGTGAAAAATACTGTTATTTTGTTGGAATTACTGTCAAACTCATGGCTCTAATTACATTCTGCCATTTTAAAATGCCTGTATATGCATTTAGTGCTTCCAAAGGTGTCACCCTGAATACTGAAATTCTCTGTTCATTCACAGAAGTGATACAGTAATAATGGCTAATGCAGCAGCACCTTAATGTAAGACAAATCACCAAGGAAAATGAGGTTCAAACTACTGTTTTTCCAAGTTAAAATCTGAGGTACACTTAAGCAGTTATATTTGGAGTGTTGCAAAATACCCAGCTTCGACCTTTTAATCTGCTTCATGCAGCAGGAAGAATTCTGATGGAGCCAAAATACATGTTAAAGAACTGCTGATTTTAGACTTAGCTTCAGATTCTTCCCTCATGCTTTTATTTTGGTCATCATAAACGTGAGGCAAACAAAAGGACAAAAATAATTTGATGCTCTTACTGTCTAACTTGTCCTCTTGTTCTTTGAAATGCCAGAGTAGAATAAGTTCAGCACTTGGTTACAGAATTGTGCAATCCATATTGCAGTTTATATAGCTTCATCTAAAAAAAAATACATCTTGAACCACAGTTGGAAAAAAAACATCCTTATTCTGTGACAAGTTAAAACTGGAGCATAGAAAGCATTCCATACTGCTAGAGCAGTATGTCTTCAACGAGTATGTCATAGATCTAAAAGCACAATCATATGATTGACTATATTCAAAAAGTAACATATTTAAACATATTTAAGGCCTCACTACCTAGCCTAGCTCATCTCCTGAAAACATAGCCAAAGGGACACTCGGTATAGTGCTCTGCAATAGGGAAAACTGATGTCTTTTGGCAGTCATGAAGAATATGTGCTTTGGGAAATTTGGTTAAACTATGCATTTGGTTAAAAGATGTTTTCCCTCTCACACTCCAGCTCTATCTCCAAAAAGATGCTGACTGCATCGACAAACTGACTCTGAGAAAATCTCATATTGCCACATTCCCAATTGCTACATTCAATCCAGTGGTTCAATTCTAATTTTACCTTTTGAGAAAGTAGAATATTAAACATCCTGAAGGTTAATTTTTTCCCCTCTTTCACATATTAGGGTGAGGGCTTAAAAAGGGGGATACAGCTTTAAGTTAAGGCTGTCATTAGTTGTCACTAATTTACAGTAATTGACTTTGGTTATGTACAGATCAGATAAATGAGAGCACATGTTTAACTAACAGATGATACATTACAGGACTGTTTGCTTTAATTTATGATCAATCATATGGAGTATTTTTATAACAAGTTTATTTTAGCGTTATACCATTCCAAAATTCTTCTCTTGAATCTTTTTTTTCCCCTTGTAGCTCCATCTGCTGATTGGAAAAATGTTACGTGGTACCATGGTAACACTTGCTGTGCTATAAGACATATTGAAGAAAGTTTTCAGACTCCTCAGGCATAACTAAGACAGACAAAACTGCACAATGTCAGAGAAGTGCTCTGGAGATATTGTTTTAGGAAATTTCATAGATCGGTTATTTATATATATTTTACACTAAAACATGTAATAACATGGCCAGTAGAAAAAGTGTCTGTACCTGATAAAAGGCAATTTGGTATTTCATAGATGCAACACATTTTGGTGTTTAAAATACACTTCAAGTGCTCTCAAAGTGTAAACTGGCAATTTTTAAGTAAAAACTTGACTGCTCAGCATCCAACTACAGATGTCAATGATCAATGTCATTGGAAGACAAGCGATACGCATAATGACTAACTCTGAGGGACAATGGGTTAACCTGCTTAGGTTTCCTCTCCAGTCAGTCGAAAATTCCTTTATAGGAAAATTGAGAGCACAGAGTAATTTGTCTTTATAAAAAGTCCATCTGTGTCATCAAATAGAGCAGCATCAAAAATGACCAGCTATACTAAGTTTAGACTGCTCTTGTGCCCTTAGAAACCAAACTAGCCCTGTCTTCACAGGGGGCTCACTTGCAGCAGCAGAGATTAGTAGTTGATATCAAGCAGAAGAAAACAGAGCATGATCAGTCCAGAGCACTCATACCGTACGCAGCCTTCTATCTCACAAGAAAAAGCACACCTCTAGATCCATACTGTGCTTGCATATTTCTGTCAACAAGGAGAAAGAACTCCATCTCTTGCTTTCAGGCTGAATAACAAGTCCGAGTTCATCCTTTACTATTTAATCTTCTTTCTGTTGAAAACGCACCTGATGTGTGACGATAATAGTATATAACAGTAATAACGGACAGGTGTAATCTGAATTTTTCCAAAGGAATGGGACTCATTTCGGACTTGCTTTCCTATTCTGCATACATACAAGATGATAGACCTGACGACACAAGGTCTTTGAAATCCATTTTTCTGATATGAAATGTTTTCTGTCAAGACCCAAACTCCAAGTACAACACTGTCTACTGAAAGCATAATAATTTTTGTAAGCAGCTTTTGTAATGCTGAACCAATATCAGGTACTCAATATCAGGTAACAGTTTACCTGGTATCCTGAAACACACCCTACTTACTCCCAGTTTTGTTTCCTGTATCTTCTCAAAACAGAGTTTAAGTCTAAAACCCAAGTACCTTTCTAAAGTTTTACACATTTTATGGCTTTTTTAAACACTACTGTTCCAGATTATATCCTTACCATACTGCAGTTGCTAACCGAAAGCAGTGACAATATTTATCCCAGTCCTTTCTAAAGACAGCTGTAAGATTTGATATGAAACTTATATGCTATTGGAAGACTACACATACCAAAGGCCTAGCAATGGTCTTTATATCCAAATTTGTAAGGTGAGTTACCTAAGCTGAGGAGGCTGAAAGCAGTAGCTCTGACCAGGCTTGAATGGATATGGCAACTGTGTCTTGCAGATTACAGTTCAGTAAAGACGTGGCTGCTAGCCATTTCCACAAGGCACTGTAGTTTCCACAAAGAACAAGTTGTGCCACATTTTGGCCAATCCTCAGTTGGTGCAGTATAGGGAGACAGAGCCCAGGATGCATTCCAGCAGGCACATCCCACAGGCATAGATGTACCTACATGTCACAGTGTAGATTCAGTCAAAAATGTGAATCAAGCTTACACATTCCCACTCATCCCCCTGCTAAATACTGGTACTGCAGTGGTTATGGTACCAAACACATTCCACAATGCACATCAACAGATGAACTAACAATATTTTTCTGTCTTCACAAAGAATCAAGCTGGTGTTTTCCATAGCCTTTACTCTTTCATTTAAGATTAAAATCAGCACGGTCAGCAGTAAGTTCAGGGTATTTCACAAACAAAACAAACAAAAGAAAACAACAAACCAACCAACAAACCAAACAAACAAGCAGGAAAAAAAAAAAAAAAAAAAGATAATTCATGAAGTCTAAGCTCCTAGCAGTATTTTGAGATACAGAGCATCACACAACATGAAAGGACCAAGCAGGGTGAAACATAAGATGCTTCCACATAGGTCAAGGTTAATGGGACACATGGACAATTGATGCCTCGTGGGAATCCTTTTTCTTCAGCTGCTGGGATTTCTGAAGGGGAGATAACTCCAGGCTTTCAGTGTCTTCATGCAAAGATCTGGAAGGTCTGGCATCTTCCTTGGAGATGGCTCTGCCGTATCTTGCATAGACACATCATGGGGGAGAACGACCAACTAAAGGGTCATGGGGGTCCTCATTTGGCCTGAGGCTAAGGACAGAGAGAATCCCACAGACTCCAGCTTTGTGCCATACAGCAGGTAGGATAAGCAGGAGCAGTGACTCTGGAGCAGCAGTCCTGTGCAGCAAAGGCGGGCAACAGCAGCATCACTGAGAGGTGGGGAGCTGGGGGAGAGGGGAAACTGAAATCCCAACAGTTTCCTCTGCAAACTGGCACACAGTATTGCTGGGGTTGAAATTTACAGTAAAAGACAAAAAGGAATTACAAAAATGAGAAAAAAAAAAAGTATTACAGATGTGATAATGTCTCTCCTTACAGTGCTGCCTGGGAGTTTCTTCCCATCATAATCAGTGGGAAGGTGCTGCCTTGGGCTGCACTGGCCCTGTGCTGGTCCTGTGGTGGCCCTGGGCCCCATGGCCACCTCTACCCAGCGAGGGGGCACACTCTGGGGCATTTGGACTGAGCCCACAGCATCAGAAGATACAACAGTTATTGGAGAATTATTTCCAAGTCTGCTGCCAGTCCACACTTTGGACCTCTGATAGAAAGATCATGCTCCAAAACACATTAAAAAAAAAACAAAAGGATTCCAAAAAAGCAACCCCAAGACCAGAGAGTTTGAGGCTGCACACCGATCTTACAGTGATGATGGGTCACCATGGGAGGAATAGCAACAAGCAGGAGCTGCATTACCAGACTAAGCCAGCAGAGGCTTGAAGTTTGCTGTGTTTCAGCGTGAGAACATGTATCTAATTTTCAACCATGTAGCAAGACGTAAAAAATATCTGACAATTATTATCAAACAGAACATTTGCCGGCATTCAACTGTTCATTTACATCCTAATCCAAAATCTGTTGAGATGACCAAAGAATTTTCACTGATTTCAGTGGACCCTCAATCAAGTCCATAACAATGGTTAACAGGTGGGAAGGGAAAATCCCATTTTTAGCACATCTGCAAGCTGGTAAAACAGCACCTGGCTCAGTATCCATGACAACACTGCTGATGTGCTGCTAAAAACAAGAAAAGGGATTAAGTTTTAATACCTGTAAAGCCAGCCAGATCAGTTTTCCTGTGTTTTTTTCTATTAATTTGTTGGTTTTGTTTTGTTTTTTTTTTTTAAGATAAGTCTGTATATAGATGTACGTAATGATGTAAGATTCAAGTATGGGCAAGCAAGACTTTAGTTAAGGATATTTTGAGAATGACTGAAAAAAGGGCATGCTCACCTGTGTTCTTGTAAACGCAAGTTTACAGCTGAGGCAATCCCTTTCTCTACATAAAGGGATACAGCTGAAAAAAAGAACAAGGTTTCATACTGAGCATATTTCCAACATACATCACTTTTAGAAGTGAGGTCATCTGAATAAGATGTTTTTCGTATCGTATTTGCAACGTGGCATGAACAGCAAGAGTGAGGCAAATGCAATGCAGAGGTGAGTTCAATGAATGTTTTTAGTCTGAGTAGTAGGAAGGATGGACACTGACAAAACTTAATTCCAGGTAGAATCTTCTTCCAATCTATGCTATAACTGTTAAATTATTTTCTATATAGGTACTGCACGGTAAAGTATACTGGGAGAGTTTAAAGGGTGGCTATTTTTCTTTACATGAGTGACTAAAAAGCTGATCATTAGGCAGATGTGGTTTAAGCACTAAGAAACTAAAAATATGTGTACTTAATTGTGAATGAAAAAATAGTTTCACGTGCCAAGACAAATTCAAAGTTCTGTGTATCCCCTGCAACAGATGACTCTTCTAGTACCTAAAAGAAAGAAAGGAGTCACCAGGAACACTGGAAGTTGAGACATATAAGCAAGAATAAAGAAATAAAATTAAAAAAAAAAAAAAGAATTAACTTGCTAAATGCAAGATTCAAAATAATGGAAAATAATTCAAATAGCTATTCAGTGCAATGGAAATATCTGGAAATAAGTGGAATTGAAAATGACCACTGGGTAACAACAAATCACATGAGTTTCCTTGAAATAAGGCAACAGACTTTGTGAAGTTCTGGGATAATACATACTCATAGGAGCAAAGAATAATATAACCCCACAACTGACTGGCAAAATCACTCCAGGAAGTGTGTTGCGACCAGCATGTGTTTATCACACAGAAGAGTGGTAAATAGTGATGTGAGCTCAAGCAAGATGGCAATATTTAATGTAAACTGTTTATCTGCATTTATTGTATTAGGGTTATGAAAATAATCTACACATCCAAGAAAGATTATCTTAAAAGAAAAAAAAAGACAAAGAAAAACAAACAAAAAACTACACAACGACAAAGGAAAAAATCGGGCAGAGGAAAATACAAAAATATTAGAATATGTAAACAGAATTCATTTTTCCCAAACTCTCTGAAAATTAAGTTCTGTTTAACTCCAATGAAAGACTTGATTCAAAATGCCAGGAGAAACTGATACCAATTAAATGTGCTGCATTTGATCCCCCTTCTAACAACTGGTTCAAAAAGGCCGCAGTCCTGGGCCTGACCCATTGCTGAGGCTTCCATGTCACCCGCAGAACAGAGAAGGGAAGGGGAAATCTGTCAGATGTGTCCGTGGCTCCTCAAAATGGGGAAGCTCTGCTGCCCAACAGGACAACCTTTCAGATTTTTATGGTAAGGGCACGAGAAATTTGGTCCTCTATGTTTATTCTCTGACATTGAGATCCTCCTACATTCCAAACCTTTGTAAATATTCCCACACCATGACACGGATATAAATCACATGAGAGGAAAATATAAGTGCTTTCTGCCTATTATCTGCAAAAATTCTGCTATCATCCAGTCTTCTTCAAATGGTAAACTCACCACATTAATACCGTCTCAACCAAAAACTGAAAGTACTGGCTTTCAAAGACCAGCTCATCACTTAAAATGAAATCAGTGAGCCCTCCAGCGGCGACCTTCTTACATTGCTACAATAAGCATAATAAAAATTGTATATATGTGGTTCACTCAGTTTCCATTCAATTTAGTTTGCCTTAATCTTCTACTACTTTAATTAAACAACACATTTTAGCAACCTATCAAAAGGTTTTATAATACCTGCAAACTGATGTATTTTCAGTTCACACACATTTGCTTTCGTTCCTGTGTAGGTACAGAATTTATAAGTGATTACTTTTAAACATTTAAGTAACTTCACAGAAATCAATGAGGAACATTTACCTAAGAGGAGTGAAGAATACAAAGGGGTCTGTGCATTGGGCTGAAATTCAAAATCTCAGCCTATAATCCTCTAGAATACAAATCCTACCTCTGGAAACTACAAACACCTGGGACAATGAATGAATCACTCCCAGGCTCTTCCAATACAAACCCCAGGATGTGACAGATTTAACATAAGCAAAAGATGCTTGTTCTCATAAAGGAACTGGTTCAGCCATGGAACTCCTTGCAATAAGACATTGTGAAGACAGGATGTTTGGCCCAAAGACAACTGAAAAATTCATTAAACAAAAATCCACCTGGGCCTGTTATTTGCAAAGAAGTCCCTCATCAGTAACCCCTAAAGTCTGAGAGTAATCTGGGAATGTACTTTCACATGCTTCTCTAACTCTTACACTCTTTGCTTATAGAAGGCATCCATTATAAAAGTTACAGAGATATGTTTGGCTAAAAGGATCTTTTCTCAGGTCTAGCACTGACACGTTTAAGTTTAAATAAAACCTTTGCTCAAATTATTTAACCACTGTGTCAAAAATAACCAGTAACAGAAGGATTCTGGGACTGCACTGCAGATTTCTGTCATTCATCCACTTTTGAGATACTGCCACGTTGCACAGCCTACAGAAAAAATCTAAGCAGGATTGTGCCTCATTTGTCAGCATCTTTTTGTGCTTGATTCTCCAGTCATTACATGGTATCATCCTGAATTTGTTATATGAGCATTGGTTGCTATGGAAATCATCATCTGCTAAATTCAGTACTATTGATTTTGTTTAACATAAGAACACTTCAGTGTGGCTGCTTTTCAGAGCTGAGCTGTAGTCTTTAGACAAGGTTCTGATCACTTCTTTCACAGGAAAACACATAGAAAGACAGAGATAATTAGATCTCAATGAAATGACACAGATCAACACTAGCCTTCAAGCTCTGCAAGGATCTGAATGGATCACAGACACCCAGTGTCTCTACCCCTCCCCTGCAGGCTAGGCTCTTGTATGACTTGGGAGTAATTTATTCAAAAACGCCTTCAAAATGCAGTTCTTAAACGAGCACAGGTGCTGGAAGAAGCATACACTGTAATTGGCTCTATTTCTTAAATAAGTTTATCCTCACACGGAAATCCTCAGTAATTCAGCTAGGTCATTTTCAATACTTAAAATAGCTTATTTAGAGACATCACCATCACCATCAAAACAGAGCATCATTCATCACTCTCTCCGAGACCTGGTTCACATTTTTGTGTGAAATGAAAAACAAAACAAAAATAATCCATTTTCTTGATTAACTGAGGGGAGGCTAATTAACACACAAGTAAATCCACACTTATGAAAATGTTTTGCAAACTGAGTAAGGCAATACACTCAAAATTAAGTATGTAAATTGAAGCAAACTGATTTTGAAGATGAAGTCTGCAAAGACAAATATTGTTAATTTTACACATATCAGTAACCTGATTAAGTCTGGAGGATCAGTGCTTTGAGGATTATTTGGGTTGTGAAATAACAGGCAAATACTTCGTAAAGCCAGAAATCACAGTCAAACAAAAAGTTAGTTTACTGAATATCAGAACTAAGTGAGAACTGATGTTCTACTGACTCACGGTTTGTGAATTATTGACTTTACTGTTTCAGAAGACATGCATACCAAAGGCTGAAGGATGTTTACCACTGAGGTATTTATATAAAGTCTCTTTTCCCATGTAGATTCTTTGGTGCCTAGTAAAGTATGAGTTTGATTATAAAGTCATCCCCCGTTAGAGTGCTTCTGCTCTATATGACGACCTGCTATCATAAAACCTGTAATAATTTATTTATAAACACTTCTGTTAAGTTTGAACAAACCAGACAGTAAGTTCAAAAGGTAATTGAGAATCAAAACCAACAGAAAGTAAAATTGTTTAAGCCTTGTTTCCATATGAAACATTACAAATATAAAAGCACAGATAACAGTTCATCAATGTATGCTATGTGATTCACACTCAAATGATTCACAATTAACTGTTTATATTATGATGACTCATGAAGACAACAGAAAAGGATCCTTGACCATGATCTTGCTGTTCTGTTCAGGAAAATACATTCAAGTATCCTACATTAGTACTCTGTAAGAATGTGTTTGAAAACAGTACTGCAGAAGTACAACTTAATTTTTTCAAATACCTCAAAGAACAGAACAGAAAAAAGATGCAGAGAATTATAATCAGAAACTGCTATGCACACCACAGATGGGAAACTTTGCATCTTCCTCTTCTGTCAAAAAGCATGGAAAATGTTTTTATCCACCATAATTTACATCTTGGATTCTTTATATGCAACAGTCAGGTGCACAAGAGCCTTTCATTATGATACATTTTTATTTATCATAACCCACACAGTTCTGTAGATGTCCTTAGTCACACGCAACAAGTTATACAGAGGATTTAAAACTGCTCCTGTCTAAATATATGAAAACATCAAAAAAAAAAACCCCATCTTCATAGCCCATCTTTAGACCTGAAGAGATTCTATCCGGACTAGTTATGCTGTTCTCACATAGAATGCAGATTACTGCTGCTCAAAATTATATGCGCCTCCGTAACAGCTACAGAAGACAGAGAGAAGCTCAAGGATATTTTCTGCATGCTTTTGCCATTTAAAAGTTTCACATTGTGTTTCAGCAGCAAGAACTAATCCAACAGCTTTGAGCAGGAGCATGTTTTCCATCTGAGCAGCTCATGTTCCTCCTAAGTGACCTATGCCCTGAGGCTACACAAAACCCTTTTCAGTCTGTACTGTGGCAAACTTCTTTGATATATGCTTCAATACATGCCTTCAACATGCTGAGGCATGAGTGTACGGTAACAGGTAGTCAACAGCTTTTTCTTTAATAAATGTGTTTGTGGTTTCATTCACTTCCGACCTAGTTCAGACACTTCAGAGTCAGGAGCTGTATCCACCAGCTAATAATCCTAATTCCAGAAACTAATTTATTTGAATATGAAAATACATGACAATTAAAATTAAATGGTCATTCTAGAGCACTGGAGGAAAAAAAAAAAAAACAACTTTCCTTCTACAGCTCAATATTGGCAAAAGTTACAACGGGAAGGCATAATTGACACTACCACACAAAGGAGGCCTCAGAGAAATCACTGATCTGGGACAGGACCAGCTCTACAGGACATATTTTTTTCTAAAACATTGTTTAAAATGTTCTTATTCCAGTCCTTAAATAATTAAATTAGGTACTGGTACGAAATGTTTCCTAAAGCCTACCACAATGCTGCCTTGACAAAGTTTAAGCATTTTTGTTCTCTCCCCACTGGATAAAGAACAGTTCGTTCTCTTCTTTGCAGTGTGACTGCCACAGCCTTTGTGTTTAACAATATTCCGAAAAAAAAAATAGACAGCCCTGGTTCACAGAGTATCACACAGCATGGCTGAGATTGGAAGGGACCTGTGGAGGTCATCTGGTCTGACATCCCTGCTCAAGGCCAGGACCATGTCTAGGTGGCTTGAAAGATCTCCAAGAAGAGAGACTCCAGCAGCTCTCTGGGCAACCGCTGCCAGTGTCCCATCACCCTCACAGTAAAAAAGTGATTCCCAATGTTCAGGAAGTACCTCCTGTTGAGTATTGATAAGGATCAAGGCTGAAAACATTGTGGCAAAACTAGTTCAGCCAGAAGAAGACACATTCAGAGCAGGGGGAACTGCGATGTACACATGAACAAGGAGCTAACAAGCCACAGATGAGGCCAGCTGACCAACCTAATGTGCTGGAGGACGTGCTGGAGGGCACATAGCCCCATCTCCTGATATGCCCAGCTCGGCAAACAAAGGGGAAAAGTTGAGACCCTTTTAACATGGCCCAGGGCTTGGCAAAACTTGTTCATCTTTTGCAATCACCACTTCCCCCTGATTTCTGCATGACACAAGGGGAAAGGCGGAGACCCTCAGTGTGGCCCAGGACTTGTCCAGACTTGTCCCTCTTTCGCAATCACCACTTTGCCCCCGCCCAGACTTTCCTCTACTCTGGGAGCTATAAAAAACTCACTAAACCAGTATGGTTTAGGTAATACCAGCCTCATCTAAGGGCCTGTCCAGTCTTCATCAAGGGAATACCAGCTCGTCCTCACCGGAGGGGCCTACCAGTCTCACCAAAGGGAATACCAGCTCGGCCTCACCAAGAGAATACCAGCACCCTGAGGACCCTGACTCTGAACCAGACATGGGAGGACACTGCGCTCCTGACCCCAGCATCCTCGCCGTGGAAC
Source organism: Patagioenas fasciata (assembly GCF_037038585.1). Classification (NCBI taxonomy): domain Eukaryota; kingdom Metazoa; phylum Chordata; class Aves; order Columbiformes; family Columbidae; genus Patagioenas; species Patagioenas fasciata. Next base: position 34,871,171 of record NC_092560.1, read on the forward strand.
ACCAAGGCTACACATCATCGTATGTGTCCTGTCATCCACACTGTGGGGCCCTAAGAGACTGGATCTCTCACTCTTTCCTTTCTTCCCTTCTCTCTGCTCTTTCCTTCTCTCCTTTTTTCTATACTCCCATTTCTTTGTCTCTCCTTCAATATATATATATTACTCTCTTTTTCTCTCCCCTATACCTTAGTTTTCCTTCCCTCTCTACCACTCTCTTTTTCCCTTTCCCTTTTGAACATATGAGGATAACACCATCTCTAAACTCTGCTGTTGATTTCTGGTTAAATTTCATATTATAGCTACTGATGGTTGCCAATACACCGCTTGTTGTAGGACTTTAGCTGTTAATGTGTTGATAAGTTCTGTTATACTTTTGCCAAGTCACCATTTGCTGTAACCAATATTCCAACAAGTACTTTTAGTAAAACTCACAATTGAATTGGACCCCGGAGGTGATTGTCTGTCATTCACTTCACATAACCGTGCAGAATTAACCCAGAGTTAACTCACACCTGGTCTCATCTGCTGAGTCAGGGCATGTGTCACGTCTAGAGTTAACTCATCCCTCATCCCGTCTGTTGGGACAGGACACCTCCCATGTTTCATTTGTGCCCACTGTCTCTGGTCCTGTCACTGGGCACCACAGGAAAGAGCCTGACTCTTCTTTGCACTCTCCCTTCAGGTATTTATATACAATGATAAGGTCCCTCCTGAACCTTCTGCTCTCCAGGCTGAACAGCCCCACCCCTTTCAGTCTTTCCTCACAGGAGAGATGCTCCAGTCCCTTCATTACCTTTGTGGCCAATCACTGCACCCTCTCCTGTATGTCCATCTCTCTGTTGTACTAAGAAGCCCAGAACCCAGCACAGTACTCCAGGTGTGGCCTCACTGGTACTAAATGGAGGGGAAGGATCACTGTTCAACCTGCTGGCAACACCTCTTCTAATACAGACCAGGATACCATTGGCTTTCTTTGCAGCAAGGGTACATGGCTGACTTAGGCTCAACTTGGGTGTCCACCAGGTCCTCCCAGGTGCAGTCTCTTTTCCTGCAAAGCTGATCTCCAGCTGGGTGGTTCCCACTAAGGAGTGTGACATTAGTGGTTCCTCCACAGGTGCAGCACTTTGCACTTACCCTTGTTCAACTTCAGGAGGTTCCCCTCAGCCCATCAACCTGGCAGCACAACCCTCTGGCATATCGGCAACCCCTCCCAGCTTTGTGTCATCTGCAAACTTGCTGAGGGTACACTCTGTCCATTATGCAGACCTTTAATTAAGATGTTGAACTGGCCCACTATTGACCCCTGGGATACATCACTACTTACTGGCCCCCAGCTAGACTTTGCACCACTGATCACCGGCCTCTGGACCTGGCCATTCACCTCACTGTGTGCACATCCAGCCAAGGTACCAAGAGATTCTCTACAAACAGGTTATGGGAGCCAGTGTCAAAAGCCATACTCCAGTCTAGGTGGACAATAACCACAAGTCACTCCCAGGCTCTGCCAGGCCATTTCACCACAGAAGTTTAACAGGTTAGTCAATCATGACTTCCCCTTGGTAGATCCACACTGACTACTCCCGGTGTTTTTCTTGTTCCTCACTGTTATAGATTGCATAACTAAAGTAAATTTGCTAATCAAACCAAGAATATGTTAGTAGTTGACGATTCACTGAGTTGTGTAAATGTTAAACCGCCACAGTTTGCCACATTCTGTTTTTGCAAGTTTTGGCGGGAAAGATGTTGCATACTCTGCTTTGCAAGTTTTGGCGGGAAAGATGTGTGCTTATGGGAAGGGAGAATGTGCTTCGCTGTGCGGGGAAGACTGATTGACAGCATAGCAACCCATCTAACCAATCAGGAAGAAGATCGGGGGCGTGTACTTACAGACGATATATAAATACTTTGTGCTGCAATTCGACATGCGTGCCTTTGGGTGGAGCAGTGGCTCTTCTGTTGCCCCGCGCTGTTTTGTTCATTTATCTTTAATAATTCTAAATTTTTTTGAGTCATATTTGACTGTAACACTCACGTTCCTGGAAATTATTATCAAGCTTAACTATTCAACAAGCTTAACCATTTAGCAAGCTTATTGCTTTATTTCAGTAACTTTACAAACCATAACGCTAACGTTTTTAAGAAAATTGTATCAAATGTAGTAGTAGAACTTAACAAATTTCTGGTACTGTTGCATTATCATTCACCAATGTTTTTAAGTATTCTCGGGGAAAAGAAATTATGAAAGATGCAGCTGAAATGGCAGAGAATTCAGTATTTACCCACTGAAAAAGTCTGATGTGAAAAATAACGTCTATATTGTAGGAACCACAGTGCTTATCAAATCCTGGCCAAGTTGCTACTTAGACTTTAGCATGAATGTATTTACCAATCCATTTTGCCGGGTCAATGTTTGCAAGCTTACGTTCTGTCCACAGACCACACACAGCTTTCAACACACCTGCACCCCAGGTTTACTTTGTTTGCACTCTGAACAAGTACCACCCAAGTACTACAGACGCCCCACGCTTTCAAATCGGGGGAGCGGCCGTGTTTGTGTAACAGGCAGGGTCCAGCACGAGTTCACAAAGCCTACCCATCCCCAGGGTGCACAGCAGCGGCACGGAGGCACAGCACACATTTATTGTTGACCTGATGCTTTATTAGGAGACCGGACAAGGCTCCCTTCCGCTGCCTGCCATCAGTAGTCCGCCATACACCCGGTACCGCCGTCACCTGCGCCTCCGAGGCCCCAAACACGCACCTCAAAACGCGACCACCCAATGAACCCCAACCCCCCACCCCGTCCCGCACGGTCCAGAAACTGCTGGAACCGCCCATCCCCCGCCCGCACCTGGCCAATCACTGCGCCCGCCCCGCCGCTCTCCCAACCGTCACCCTCTTACGTAACGCCCCCCTGCAGCTTCAGGGGATTGGTGTGACAGCGGACGGCTGAGTCACGCGGCGGCTCGGAGGGCGTGGCGGGGCGGCTCGCTATTGGCTGGCTGGGCAAGGCCAATAGGAGCGGAGCTGTTGGATTCAAACGGAGAGGGGCTCGGCAGCGGTGGTCAGTCTGGGCGGTTGTTCCTTAGCGGAGGCGTGCTTGTAGTGCGTGTTGTCGCTTCTCGCCATGGCTAACAAGCAGATCTACTATTCTGACAAGTACTTTGACGAGCAGTACGAGTACCGGTACGAGCGTGTGGGGGGAGTCGGCTGAAGGGAGTAGCAAGGGGCTCCGGCCGGCCCTTTCGGAGAAGGGCCGCGTGGGCAGGCGCCTCTACCGGGGCTCGCGCGGTGCCCTTAGGGAATCGGCTCCGCTGGCGGCTCAGGCTTCTGTGGGGTCAGAGGAGCTTAAAGCCTGCGGGGGGGAGGGGGGCGGGCGGGCGTGCATTGTCTCGCCTCTTCATGGCGGGTTTCTGCGTCGCTCTGGGCCGGCTGGGGGAAGGGCGACCATGTGGCGGCCGTACAATGTAAGCCGCAGTCAGCGCTGAGCGAAGCTGTGGAGGTGGAGGCGGGGGGGGGAAGGAGTGAAGGCCGCTGCCCCTCCCCGGCGAAGCCGCTGTGGTGGAGCGGCTGCTAGGGCAGCTCTGCCCGCAGAGTGCACTCAGCAGCTGCTGGCCAGGTCCGGGTGCGTGTGCTCCGCCACGCTCCCCCGCTCGCGGCGCTAGCGGCAGCTGCGCGAGACGGCGGCCCCAGGGCTTGTGGGCACCGCGGGATTTGCTGCCCTACTCGCCGAGATGCCTTAAAGATCTGGGGCACGGAGCTCGGGCTTTATGAACTACACTTGTGCACTTGGTATTTCTGTGTTTTGACCTGGCCTTGTAACTGCCTTCAAAGCTGATGCGTATATCAAAACACATGCTTTATCTATATTCAAAGCTCTATGCAATGTTTAGTAGCCAAAGTTGTTTTAAAACTGGATTCTGGGAACAGGGGCTTTATCATCAAATCAGTGGTACCGGTTAGCACCCCAGGCTTCTTTAGAGGGAATGCTGGTACTTATAACTGAACTTGCTTATTGTCTTTCAGTTAGACATAGGCATTGGTGTATGTAACATGTGTTTAATAATTAAACCTCTACAGGCATGTGATGCTGCCAAGAGAACTCTCGAAGCAAGTGCCAAAATCCCATCTAATGTCTGAAGAGGAGTGGAGACGACTTGGTGTTCAGCAAAGCCTTGGCTGGGTTCACTATATGATCCATGAGCCAGGTAAGCATATCTGAACAGAATTAAGTGAACAAAAAAAGTCTAAAATATCAACTGCCTGCTGCTTACCGAAATTGCATAGTGCATAGTTCCTCCTATTGTGGAATCCAGATGGAGTTCACTACTGAATTTCTCTTTATCTGATTTCTCTTTATCTCCCTGCTATTTTAGCTGTGTGCCAGCAAAGGCAACTTCAACAGCCTCTGTCTCAAACTTTCACATCTGATAGGCAGAAATAGGCTTCTTGTGAGCTCTTGAGTAATGTTGGTATCTCAGTGACTGAACCAAACTTTATCTAGTAGCATATCCTTCAGTCACAAAGCTGACACATTTACTTTTTGTACAGAAACTTAATGGATGGTCACATAGACAAGGTCCTGCATTAATGCTCTGAAAAGTCTGCAGTATAGTTTGAACTCTAGTTATACAGCCTATTAAAAGCAGCATTTAAAACCAGTTGCTCAGTTAATGGGGTGTGAAGCCCTAAAACTCTAACTAGGATGTACTGAAAACAGCCATCCAAGGTAACTTACCATTGACAAGCCTGACACATTCCTATGCAGTCTACTCCAGGTGAGTCTGCTTTAGCAGGTGCGTTGGACTAGATGATCTCCAGAGGTTCCTTCCAACCCCAATCATTCTGTGATTCTGTAAGAAGTTAACTGCTGGTAAATGAATGGCAGCAGCATGGAGCTCCAAGTTCCTGAAAAAATGGGTGAGGAAATTAGCATAACCTTCCAGTGTTTCCATTAGCTGGACACGTTTGATACTTTGGGCTTTTGGGAGGAATTTACGGTTAAATCAGATCAATAATCGTGTCAGTTGGCTGCACTAATTAAATAGGCTTTGGCTGATGCTTGACACTATGTACCTAACAATGACAGCATTGGTGGTTTGGTAGTCTTAAGTTACAGTAACTAAGCTCATCAAATAGTGTAATGTAGAAAGACAGAGTGGGTACTAATAATAACTAAAAATACTCTGTATTTTTTCCCAGTAGGTATCCTAAGTTAATGATACAGCCAACATATGGTGTAAAACTTTCAAAAGCACCTACTTGACTGTTGTAAGGTTAGTGGAAGGTTGGTCTGTAAATACTACACATGGGGCCATACTTGTGGACTTCTTAATCTGTTTCATTATTTGACAGCAAGCTTCAACTATTGTTCAAGCCTTCTTAAATGGAAACAATACCTGTAATCAAGACTTGGGACAGACTGACACATTGTTTAATTTTATTTCCACAGAACCGCATATTCTTCTCTTCAGAAGACCTCTTGCAAAGGATGAGCAGAAATGAACCGTTGCCTGTAAATTTTCTCCTAGATCTTCTGGAACTATGTATATGACTGTATATATGTTGGTAGTATTCAGTGAATACTTTAAAAATGTACAAAACATGCATCCATACTTGTGCATGAGCTGTATTATTCACAGCAACAAAGCTCAGTCAAATGCAATTCCATGTAGGCTGCTATGATGTTCAAAGAGTGTTAAATTTTATGTTCTTTACTGTTAATGTAAGCGCTTATCTGACTGTTCAGTTAAGTTTGGTTATATTGAAGTTACATATAAGTTCTGACTAGATGATCACTTTCTACCTGTGCTCAGTAACTTGCACACTCAGCTTTTCTGCTGAAGTGTAGCATGTTCTCCTGTTCAGTAGTAGGCGTAATGAAATAAAATATACGGGTTTTAATGTAAAGTGTCTATGGTTCTAATTTGCCAAACAAAATAATTGTTGAACATGCTGGGAATACTTAGGTCAGAAAAAAATAACTTAGTGAACCTATGTTGTTGTTCTGAAAGAATTATTTTGCCCTACAGGCTTAAGTTCTAACCCTGATTTCAATTGGGAGCTGCAGGCAATCTGAAAAGAAAGCTGGCAGTGGTAGGTAGACTAGTTTCTGACATGCTCAAATTACTAGACTCTGTAGTTAATGCCAGTTATAATAGGATTAATTACTCTGTAATTACTCGTCATCCTACTTCATGAGTTGTCTAGTGATAGGACCTAAGAGAATGGCTTAACAACATATCAGGCTAAGTTCAGATTGGATATTAGAAAAAAAAAAATTCTTTACTGAGAGGGGGTTCAAGCACTGGAACAAGCTCCCAGGGGAAGTGGTCATGGCCCTGAGCCTGTCAGTGTTCAGGAGGTGGACTTAATCCTTGTGGGTCACTTCCAATTAAGCATATTCTATGATTTGGTATACATTTGCCTTAAGGTATGTGGCAGATGCACACCCTCCTCTCTCCCCCCCCTTCCTTCGATATGGAAGGTGCAGATACATTTCCACCTGCCCCCCACTTCTCCTGCAATGGGGTTAATGGCTTTTTTTGTTCTAACCCTGGAACCCACTGATCAGGGTTGTTAAGAGAGAAGGGGTGGGGGCGTAGAGGTGCCAAGGAGCTGCTGAGGGCCCATAGCCAGAGTGGGGGTGCACAGAAGCTTCTGGAATGCCTACAGTCAGATCTAACAAGGCTATTTAAACACGACCCCTGATGAGACCGGCCGGTTGTGCAGACCTCTGGGAGAGCAGGCCAAAGTCTGCAGCCGAGAGCCCTCTCCCTTAGGCAGGATGGCTGCCTAAGGTAATCTCCTGGGACTGGGATTCCCCCACCGAGCCACATGGGTGAGTGATAAAATTTTCTTTAATAGTTCCTCACAGGATCGCGGGTGCCTATTCTGTGCTTAAATATAAGCACATGCATTATCTCTAAAAATTCCTTGCCAGATTCAGGTAAGTGTATACTTTTCCTGGAGTAAGGGATGGCTCTGGCATTGTTTTTGGTGAGCCACGTGTATGCACACTGTGGATCTCATTTGTTATTATTTGCTGCACCTTTAATAATTACCTTGACTGATACTCGAACCTGTATTTATGTCAGTATTGGAGAGCTAAAACCCCGTCTTCCACCGGTTAATGTGCTGCACTTTCTCTACCGAATGAAGTTTGTTTTGGACCCTGTTGTCTGTCTAAACTAACTTCGGGGTGCCTCCATGACAAGGTATTAAGTAGTACTTAATATTACATACAGATGTTTTTTATGCTTGTTTGATTTACTTTGGTAGTAGCAAACTTTTTAGTCTGGGGTTTTAGCTTGCATTTCCTGTCTTGCATCCTGTTTTTTCTGGTAAGCTAGCTTGTGCCCTGTGCAGGCTATATGAGTTAGAAATAGTGACAAAGTAAACTGGATGCTCTTCACCTGATAAAAGCAGCTGCTGATTGTAGGACAGTATGAATTTGGTTTTCTCACCATACACAAGGTCATGGGTAAGACACTGAAAGTTATTAGTCCTTTTTAAGGAAGATGTGTACCAGTGAAGGTGAGCTGTGGGATGGACTTGACCTGACAGGTAATAAATTGCATCAAAAAGGCCACTGGCATCTTGGGACCCTGTACTATTAAAAGTGGAATAATAGAATGCCCTGATTTGGAAGAGTCCGACGAGGATCATCCGTCCAACTCCTGTCCCTGCACAGGGCAACCCCACAGTTCATACCATGTGTCTGAGGGCGTTGTCCAGTCTCTTCTTGGACACTGTCAGGCTTGGGGTCGTGACTGCTTCCCTGGGGAGCCTGTTCCTGTGCTCCACCACCCTCTTTAGTAGCCATACAATCAGAGTTTTGAAAAGGTGCTTCAGTATTTTCGGTGTTTGAAGAACTGTGTAGTACCCGTGGTTGTGTCTGGTTAATTCAAATGCAAGCTGGCGTTTAGATTTGTGTAGGACCCAGAAGGCCCAGCAACACCAGCAGCAGGTGCCTGCAGCTCAATTGACAGAAGTACCTGGTCTCCCTGTGTAATGTGTGCTTGTGGTTGCTAAGGTGATGGCAGACAGAGGTCAGAAACCTGCCAAATCCTCTGAGGAGAATAACCGTAGGGGTTCCTCTGGAGTTGCTAGAGAGGTCTGTCTTGGTGGTGCCTCAATGGTCTGCAGTAGGCTCCCAGTGCAGACGTGCAAGATGCTATATGCTTACCCTTGGAGCAGGGCTCTCTGAGGGCCAAGCTGCCACCTTAATTAGAAGAACCATTAGCAATGGTGTTAGCCCTGCTTTTCCCCAGGGCTTTAGTGCCAGCATCTGAGCTGTTGTCTTTCGATGCCCCAGTGGTGGTCCTTAGACTTTCTGCTGATCTGTCGGCTGGGAGTGCCTGTCCTTAAGCTTTTCTGCCCCTTCTCTCGGTGGATGAAGATGACGGCACATCACGGTAGGGCGGCTCGGCCCAAACCCTTGGCCTGGTCTGTATGTGTTTTCTCAGCTGCTGTGCCGGGGCTGCCCTTCCCGTGTGCGGCGGCACCGCTCACTGGTTTCACACCTCGCAACCGCACGTTGCGTGACTCTACTCATGAAACCGCCCGGCGCGGCGGCGGCCTCTCGCTCCGGCCGCAATTCGGGGGCCACCGGCGCCCCGCCTTGCCGGGCCGCGGGGCGGGACGGGCCCGGCACGACCCCTCTCCCTCGGCGGTTACGTCATCGCGGCGCGCCGCTGCGCCGAGCCCGGGCGGCAGGGACGGGGGCCGCGCTGGGGGCGAGAGCCGCCGCCCTCTCGCCATGTCCGCGGAGAGATGGCCGGGCTCGGGCCGAGGCGGCGAGGTAAGGGAGGCGGCAGGTTCTCGCAGTCCCCCGCTCCCTCCCCAGCTCTACCCGGCATGTTGCGTAACGTGGGTGCGGAGCCGTCTCCCCGGCGCGGCCTGCCTCGGCGCGCCGCGCCCGGAGCCCGCGGCGAGCGGCCTGAGGCTCAACCGGCCGCCGGGCTGGCGGCACCGGGTCTGCCCGCGCTGGGTCGGGGGCGTGCGGCCCCGCTGGGCCGGGTGACCCGCGTCGCGCCTTGAACCAGAGGTTGGTTCAGGGCAGGGGAGCGGAGTCCTCCCGTAAGGGCCAAATCGGGGGTGGTGGGAGCTCGGGTCGGTGCGCAGCGACTCATTTCCCACCACTTGGGAGGGGGAGCCCCAGACGTTGCTGCCAGGGAGCTTCAGTATGAAAACCGCTTCGTGTTCAGAGGAGCAGAGGTTCTGCTGCAGGAACAGGCAGACATCCCAGTCACTTTGAGATGGGTGCACACATTGTAACCGGTAACACCGGCATTGCATTGCACGTGGGCTTATTGCTTGGTCAGCCTCCGGAGTCCTTAAAGTTTGTGATTAGTCTGCAATCACAGTTACATCCTGTGTAATATGCTACTTTTTTAGTGAATAGGGTATTCTCCATATTTGTTCAATAATGCTTTGCTTTAATTACCTCACAGATAGTGGTGTAGTTACCTGTGCAGATTTCATGTTTTGTCACACTTACAATGGATGTTCTGTCACTGCCAAGCCGCTATAGGATGCAGGGAGTCCCGCTCGTATGCTCAAGCATTGAAATTACCATTCAAATATTTCTAAAAGTCTTGTGTGTTATTTAGTTCTTGAAAATGTCTTTGACAATCAAAAAACCCCTGGTTTTCATGTAATGTGTCAGTTACCCCAAAATACACAATTAACTATGGGAATGACTGTGGCATGTATTAGAATAAGTAGAGTGGTTTAATACTGTAAAAGAAATAAATACTTTGAGTGTTATCTCAGTGTCCTTCCAAATATACACATCCAGTTTAGGTTGATGGTAATTCCAAACAAATGGAAGAATCATCTGAATAGATTTGTGTCAGAAATGAGAAGGGTATATAATTAAGTATTAATTTCAGACAGTATACCTTAAAATACAGACGTACACAAAGCCATTATTGTTACATACTTTCAGAGTTTGATTTTACAGTAGTGCCCATAACATATGAGCTTAACTTATATTGTTCAGATCTGAAGTAAGAATTTGTTTACTGCGTCTTGTGATAAGCAAGCCTCTGTCCATTACATAACTGGCCTTTGTGAGTGTTGTGGGTGTTAAAGGAAATAACTTTCCAGAGCAGTCACATTTCTCTTGAAATTCCTTGGTTTTGTTTCTCCTTTTTTCTACTTTTCCTTTTAGTGAGCATTCTTGTTTTACTTGTTTTGTTAGAAGAAAACAAACTAACGCTTTTCTGTGACAGTTAAACGGACAAGGATAAGTATTTTTCACTGGTAACATTAATCACCAAATGCATGTAGCCAAAAACCATTTTGTTTCTCAGGGCATCAAGTTGTCAGCAGAGGTCAAACCATTTGTTCCAAAACATGCGGCGGTAGCTGTGGCATGGTCAGAACCCTCAGAAGCATGTGTCTTTCCTAGGTACTTAACTACATGCTACCCATTTGTTCAGGAACCATCTTTGGATAAGTATGTATATTTTCTGAATCTTATTTCTTGGGGGATTTTAAGCTTCCAGTTTCAGACATTGAATACTCTTACAAAGTCAAAGCTCTGATACATTAATATTCTAACTGTAGAAACACTTGTGGCATTCTCTTCATTATTTAGGTTTTTGTATTTATGTCCTTTGGGCATATCCATAGTACCTTGTCTCTCGCTCCCAAGAACCTGTATCATTACAGAGCGTTAAGGAGAATTTGTTCATCTGTAGTAATGGATCTGTCTCATTCATGCCTTGGAAGGACCTGAATCCAGTGCTTGGGTGAAGGAATCGTTCTGTTATGACAAGGCTGGGGTAAATATAGCCCTATCAAAGGAACATCCTCCAAGAAGGTTTCTCATACTGTAAAACATTTAAATAATGCATGGGGCTACTCGTGAATCTTCTCTCCACAACCTGTGCATCCCCAGAAAGGCAGTTTTAGGAAGAATGCTACAGGTTTCCAAAAGTTTTCTTGCTAATAAGGCCTGCAAAAAACAGGAATTTGTGGTAGACTTACAAAAGTATTGTTAACCCCAGACCAAGGTAGAAAAAAGCCTACATAGTAGGATAGGAAATAATCAAGGCTTGTAAGAATTTTTTGATGTTATATAGTTTTCTAGTTGCCTCTCAGAACTCTAAGCATTGGATTAATTTTGTGATTACTGTGAAGTTATTGATGCTTCCTAACAAGTTCAGCCAGAACCTTAGCAATTCATTGTAGGCCTTCGTCTTATCCCGCAGGAAATCTCTGTATTTTCAACACATTTTGATTTGAAAATAGAAATTTAACATCCAAGTGAGTGTGACCTGATCTATGCATTAGAAAAAACACAGTATTAGCATTAGATCAGTTAGTATTAAAAATCAAAAACAACAAACAAACAAACCACACACACAAACAGCGACCAAAAAAACCCAGCATATAGCAGCAATATTCTGGTGAATATTTTGCCTTTTTTTGCACTGAACCATAGTTAATTTTTACTCTCATTTGTTACTTTTCTTTTCTGTGTGTAAACTACATTTGTAAGAGTGGGTTTGACTACAGTCTAGCTGAATTGCAAGAGGCAATAAGAAATCTGTTACCGGAATTCTCGTGTTCTGATGGGAAAGCTTTGCAGTTTTTCATGATCTACCCAAGACTCAGGGTTTGGCCATTTTATGGTGAACAGCTTTGAAGACTTAGTATAATTTTCCTGAGTAGAGAAATTTAATTTCTCCTTATTCAAATTTGGATATTGGCATATATTTTCTGCACAAAGTGTAGGAGGAAATTGGAAGGGAATTTTGAGTATACATTTGAAGGAAAAAGGCATGCCCCAGCTGTTGTGGTTTCATAAACTGTGATGGTTAAATGCAGGTCAGTAAATTATGATCTTGTAATTCTGTATTGTATTTCATACATCTTATATCCCGTAAAATACTGTACTCCTACTTTGTTATTATGGCATTTTAAGACAGGTTTTACTCTTAAATGCTTGTATTTTTGCAATTGAGTATGTAATGCATGTCATTTAGCTATACTGTGCTTTCGGTTTGTTTCACAAGAAAAAGCCCACTGAAAATAAGTACAAAGGATCTTGGTAACCTTAAACAGAAATGAGGTCTATAACTGCAAAGCAGGCTAGCTTTGAAACTTGGAAACAGATAACATCTGTGTTTTAAAATATTTTATAAGCTGCATGGCTTCCCAAAACAAAATCAATTATTTTTAATATACTCTGTAGCAGTGAGTAAATACTTAATTGAAGTAACATGGAATAGTTTTCTTTTGAAATACAGCTTTCTTGTTAAACAAATTCTTCAGCCAAGGAGTGATACATTTATCTAGGCAAAAAGTGTATGCTTGAGATTTGCCCTGGGATGACTTCTCATCTCTTTCTCAATGTCCATCACATAGTGTTCGGGGAGATCCTGCCTTCTGTGAATACTCCAACTGCTCTTACTCACGTGATGTTGTTTCAAATGTATATCCAGTAGCTGGCTCACAATATCATTCTAACAACTCAACACACTGTAATGGTTCAGGAATAGTCAGTGAATCTGCTGAGCAAACATATTCAATCAGAGAAGAAAGTAAGAATCTTTCTAAGGTGAGCAAATACATGTTTTTTAAAAAATAAAATTAAGTTATTATTTTAAATCAGTGTTTCAAAAATGTTTTGTTCATTTTTTTTTAAAGTGAATAATCACTCTCTGTTCTTGTAGTGGTCATGAATGACATTTAAAGAGGATGGTAGTAATGTATCCAGCTTCATATTTCAAAAAAGTTCATGGTATTCTACCATTCAAATTAATACCATTTTTCAAGCAGTCTTTTTGGAATATGAAGGGAATTTTTTTTTTTTTTTTTTTTCTGTCAGCAGCGTAAAGACCATTCATTTGTGAACTACGCTTTCCTTTGTTCACTCAACTTGGAGGGGGAAGGGAAGGGCTTTTTTTGAGCCCAGTTGCAGCTTCATGAACCTGAGTTGAGAGAGACCTGGTGATTGAAAACAGCTGTGTGGTTGATGAGTGATGAGATCACATCTGTTTATGGATTTCCAAGACCTGCTACAGGTAGAATACAGTTCACAAGAGAGTAGGAACTTGTGTTGGTGTGCAGAGAGAAGAAAGGTTCATGTTAGAAATGTTCTCGTTCAGCTGAAAGTAAACCAGATGTTTGATAAACATCTGTCATTTTTTCCTATATGTCTGTCTGGGGACAAATTTCCTGAAGCTTGGATAATATTCTCAAACAAAAAGTAGGCAAACTGTTCTAAATCTAAAAACTGAGAGAAAAAAAAATCAAATATGTTGTTAATCCATTTCTCTCTATGGCTAAACATTGTGTTTCGTGGATTTGTAAGACTGTTACTGTTTCCAACAGGTTCAAGTAATCTGTTCACCAGTGACATCCTTCTGGTGGACCTTGCTCCCTAGGCAGAGAACTGGTAACTTCACTGTGGTCAAGCCTGTGTAGAGGAATTTGTAAGATGAGGTCCAAAGCATGTATTGCTAGCCATAAGATGCAAAGGCTAGAGACCTACAATTAGTAGTTTTCTTGCTGAGAGAAAAGTTAAATGCTGAAGCTGCCTAAGGAGATTATTAGCTCAGTGTTAGCACAGGTGATATAATATAAAGGAACTTACTTTAGCTTCTGGGAGAAGTTTTGTGATCTCTTTTGGGTGGGGTTTTGTGTTCTTTGACAGTCTTTTTGTCATTGTTCCCTGTCATTTATTTTTTGTGAGCTTGAAATGACTGATCTTTGCAGGTTTGCATTCATTTAATCACATCTCCTAAAGCATTAACAAGTTATCTTTTGAGGTCAGGAAATGCCTTGTACTTCCACCCAAGAAAAGAATGTTGCTGCCAGATGTACTTTGAATTTAGTCCAGTGTCCTATAATCAGAGTTGGCAATTCATCTAGGTTGGTACATTGTACTTTGCATCAATGCAAGCCTAGTGCTTTTTCCGTGCCTGCTGTACTGACTCCGGAGTCCAGCTCTGCTGAACTGTGTTTCTTGTGGGAATCACAAGGCTTTCAGGACTCCACAGTATAGGTGAATGTGTTTACTGGGATCATACAGGTATAGCTTTTCAACCTACTCTCTGTCTGCTCCAACTGTTGTGGATGTTGTGACACCAATCTTGCCTAGTTTTGCCCATAATACATAGTTTAGTCAAAAGACTGGGATGCTTTCAAGATTTTAGCCCTGTTCGAGAAGAAACTCAGAAAAATCAGGCTGGACGATTTAAGACCAAACATTTTTAAACTATTGGAAGTGCTCTAATGAATGAGAACTTATAAGTAGAGTTGTCTAGAAACATATGGAATAATCCCTCTGGCTTGGGCTAAAATGTGTGCTGAAAATGACACAGTTGACAAGGTAGATAAATAACGAATCTCTAACTGGCTGTTCGTGTTTTTATTGGTTATTTCTGGTTATGGTATACTAAGTATCTGTGTTGTGTTAACTTGATGGCCAGGCTCCAGATGCAGAGATAGTTAACTGTAACTCAAGGTAAAAATCAACTAAATATATCACAAATACTTGCAGCAGAGGAGACCAAAAGAGAGTGAGAAAAAATTGGACAAGAGAAGGCATGATGGAGATGACTCTTCTGTTGGAATTGTGAACAGGACTTCATTCCAGACCTCCGCATGCAGCAGAAATTCCATGAAGCCAGGTACAAACGTGTTGCTTGGTTAGAAATACATTAAATAGACTTAAAATGGCTGGCTCTGCTGTAGCCTCCAGTTTGTGACAATGTTTTGAAATCCAGAATAATTAAGTAACAGAATTTCTTTCCTATGTGACTTTTTGATAAGGGATGGTGACTAACATATTTTTCCTTATTGAACAAATTCATGTAAACTGATAAAAAAAATTTCCTAAGCAAGCATCTGAATTCACAGTTGCTTGTTGAGTCACTGTTGTGTACGCATGTTGGTTATAATTGCTAGGTTGTTTTTTTAATGTAAGTTATGTGTATGATTACTGTAGTTATGCCAACTAGTGTACTATAAAACATAACTAGGAGTTATCACAAGTGAGTTCAATTATTTAAACTGTACATGCTTTCTTCAGACAGGTTCAGTAAAACTACAAACAAGAAGCCAACTCAAACTCCAAAACGAGAGTCTCATCCTGTACCTACGTTTGAAGCTACCGTTCTGGATTTCCACAAGTCACAGAGTTTGGGAAGCAGTGAGATATTGAATGTACAGCACAAAAATGGACCAGTATGTTCAGCAGAAAGTAACATTATGTGCCTTAGTGAACCACACATGTCTCTGTTGTTGAACACAGAGGTTAGCTGATACTTCCATGTTGCAGAACTCATAAAAATAAAACTTGTCTACAGTTCAAGCATTTCTGAATGCAAATATTTTGCATTTAGTATGGTAGTTTAAGACCTATTTAAGTACCTTGCAAGCAAGGAGTTTAATAGCTAGAGGCTTTACGGTTCTTTTTGTAGATGGTGGTGTCAGCGCTTGCTGTGTCCTCTTTTCCGTTTCTCACTCTTCTTTTCTTGTCTGTGCTACCAGTAGATAGGGTAAAGCCAAGTACTCTTAGAATTTAGATTGATGCTGCTATGGTCTGGACTTGTAACTTGCCTGTACAGAGCACATACGTTCTTGAGGTTTCTTAATAGCTTCTTGTTTTCTTTCTTGCCTGGAAATAATAGGCAGGCACCACTTATCCAGTAGTTTCAACAGATTAGAAAACAAAACAATACAGTCTGGAATGTTGTACTTAGTTGCTTTCTATTACAGAATAAAAATAAGAAACTGCATTCTAGGAGGAAAAATATTAAGACTTGAGCATTTAACTTCATCCTTCATTATTTCCTTGGTTCCCTCTTTGTTAATAAATACAATACTGATGCATTCATCAGTATGTCACATATATTGAATCAGAGTTTTCAACAGTGAAAAAAGAGGAATAATTTCGAAGGATCCAAACAGCATAATTTGCAGTGCCTCAGTGGAAAACTGCTTGTGATGGAAAAAAGTCCTTTCTGCTCTCATCTGAGTTTCTCTTTACATTGCTAGTTTGAAGATGGACTTTGTTTTTAGTGTACTTGGAACATTGGACCTTTTTCTTGTTCATTCTTAGAATGATTGCTTGGATGATTTTGTAAAATGTAAGAAGGCACTGTCTTGCTTTTGTGGTGCTGGAGGGGCATCTGCTTATATTTTGTAATGCTATAGAATCAAAATAATGGTTCCATTAAGAAGTGCAACAAAGAAAGTCAGGCTACAGAATTCCCCACACTTTTATCTGTGCATGGATTGAGGATTTTTTAATTTATGGGGGTTTTGTATTTAACTCTGTTTAGGTCCATTATTTTATTCTTACTTTTATGATACCTGACGGTCTGTTTTACAGAAAGATACTTCTGTGGAACATGAAGCTTCATCAAAAACTTTAGATGAAACATTAGCCAGCTTAATTCCCTCTTCATGTGATGGTAGAGGTAAGTGCTCCAGACACAAGTTATTTCCCTGTATTTTAACTGCCTGCATCTCTTCAGTTTGGAAAACTGAAGTCTTGTGATGAGGTGTTAATGTGTAGAGTAAAAAAGGAATTAAACAACACACTCCTTACAAAAGAAAAAAAAAGCAAACAAAGCTGTATCAGCTTCTTTCACATGAGGTGACCGCTTAAAGGTTATTCTTGGCTTACGGATTTCATAAGCAGATCAAAACCAGGATTATCTTCATTCTCTGTTGTTTCATCAATGCTGAAGGGAAAATATTACTGTAGTTGCCTCTCATGTTTTTAAGAGGAAAGTAATGTATATTGATTATTGAAAGTCTGTTGAATCGAATTTTTCACATTTTTTTCAAGAACAAATGAGGGGTCTTGATAATCAGATTTGTTTTAAATAGCTGGTAGTCTAGAGTCTAGTATGTACCTAAAAATCTGTGGCATGTTATTTCTGTCAAGTCTGTTAGACAAATAAGGATAGCTATGGAGAATTTTGGTGCTGAAATATTCACGTTTTGTTTTATGTACCTGTTTTCTGGCTGTGGGGATGAACAGCTTTTTTTTTGTTTTGTTTTAATTGCCACAAACTATCAAGTGGCTAGTTTCAATTAAGTACGTATTTAAATTTAGTTCTAAAACTTAAATCCAGAATTATGTGAAAAAATTTTCTGTCTTGGAGGCATCATGTGCATTATATGCATTGGGTTTTCTAAGTGCCTCTCACTGGATTTCTGTGTATTTACAGACACACACCACACTGAACAGTTCAGTCCCTATCTTCCCACTGTCTCCAGTAAGGATTCAGAAAGGACAGGTTAATCAGCTGAAGTGCCTTGGAGGTCCTCTAAAGATAAAGTTGTTCTAGAAACTGTAAAGTCATCTGATAATGTTTTTCCCCAAATACTTCCTACAGCTCCTCACCCCCAGAACAGAGTAACAGTTTGTGGTGAGTTGACCTTGGCTGGCAGCCAGACTCCTGTCCAGCTGCTCTTTTACTTTCCCTCTTATTCTCCCTCCTCAGCAGGATAGGAGGACAAAATAAGATTTAAAAAGCTTTCGGGTCAAGATAAGGACAAGGAGATTGCTCACCCATCATTGACAGAGCAGACTGGACTTAGCGAAGATTAATTTGTCATCAATTAAAAATAGGGTAGGATGGTGAGAAACAAAGACAAAACTAAAGCCACTTTCCCGCCACCCTCTCTTCTTACCAGACTAATTTTCACTCCTTTGTTCCCAACTCTTCTGCTTCCTCCCTGCCCTGCACAAGCAGGTGGGGGTTGTGGTCAGTTCATAACAGTTCCTCTCTGCTGCAGTGGAACAACCTGCTCCACCATGATCTTAGGCAGGGGCTGTTGGGAAATTTCTGCTCCGATGCCCAAAACCCCTTGTCCTTCACCTTCCTCACTGACTTTGGCTGCAGGATTTTCTCTCACATTTTTTCTTACTCCCTCTCACAACTCCTACACAGTGTTTTCACCTTTTTGACATATGTTACCACATAGACACCACCAGCGTTGTTGATGGGCTGAACCGTGTGTGGTGGTGGGTCTGTTTTGGAGCGGACTGGGGCTGGTAATGGCCGTCTTCTCACAGAGGCCACACTTGTAGCCTCCTCGTGCTACCAAAACATTGCCATGTAAACCCATTGTTCTTCTTAATTGTTCAGTGAAAGTTTTTCTCATTCTTAAAGAAGAATTTTGTTCTGTGTTTGTATTAGGAATATTTACAGAACTAAATGTGGGAGTTCTTTTAAAACATCGATACCACTGAGTGGTAGTGGGTGAAATTCTCATATACTGTGGCACATTAAGAAGTCTTTCAGCTGGTGTGTATGTCTTTAAAACTGGGAAGTTTTTAAAAAGAAAGTACTGATGTGGTGTACACGAAAGCTGTATGACTGAGATCCTGTATTAAAGGATTTTTGTATATTAATAAAGCAGAAGTTCATTATTTTAAAGAAAAATAGCTTAGAAAATAAGCATGGAATTATTTGTAGGCAGTTAGTATGACATATAGATGTACAATTATAATTTGATTGGGCTAAATGTTTGTATATGGTGCTGGACAATATCTGGAATAGTTACTATTCTAGAAAGCTTTCTGAAGATAGGAAATGTGTGTCTTATCTCAGTCCTTCCTCGAAAGGAATATGGATCCCTGCTGTATTTGCAAGTCCTTGATTAATTCATTACTGATCCTTTTTATTTTTAATATGAAAACTATTTTTGACACATTTTTAATCACTTTTTTTTTCCCAATGGCATTTCCTGAAACACCTGTAGAAGGCTCTGCTCAGTCACGTGTGTCTTGGGCCACAGTACTTTCACAGCCCCCAAAGAAAATTGTGTCATCACCAGCATCTGAAGGTCATTCCAGAGGCAAAGGGAAGCAGGATAGTGAAGCAAAGGTACTTGAGAATTGTCTTCTCTAAACTGATTTCCATCATTGTGTTGTTGTATCTCTTGATGTGAGGCATTGCCATTTTTTTCCTAGACTCTGTACAGTGTCCACTTCTAACATAGCTTATAAGAAGTAGTATAGAATTACCATGTCCTTATTAAAATTTTTCTTTTCTTATAGTGGAAAAGAATTACGAGATGTCAAAAAGACAGTGCTATTCCAGCAACACAAAATTACAAAATAGCTGATTTGAATATGTTACTTTTAGGCTGGACTTCTGTCAAATTTGTGACCCTCGAAATGAGACATGAAACACAGAACTCTTGCCTTGTTTGGGCTGATATTTCCTGTTGAAATCTCAGTAGTCCCAATATGTTCTGATAACCATACAGTGTGCTTCAAATGAAAAGTTTTTGCAGTTCCTCTGTATTTCTAAGAGATCTTTAATTTTCCTTGTCCACTGAATGTCCTAACATGGATTGATTAAAATACCCTTTAGTTGTGTAAGTGTGGTTACTTGCATTTATTTTGGCACATGGTATTGGAATAAATCAATTTCTAGTGGTCACGCCTCATGATTTTTTTTCAGTGGTCAGAAACAAAAAATGATGCTAGTGAAACTGAGCCTGAAGAAGGATCGGAAAAGAAGAAAAGAAAGAAGAAAAAGAAGAAAAAAACAAAATTACCCACTGACATAGAGAAACCTCAAAATGAGTCTACTACAACACAGGAACCACCAAGGATTGAGGTGCAGTGAAGAGGTCTTTGTTGTTGGTCTTTTAAGTGTTATGAGTGTATTGGAAGACCAGAGGTTAACACAGCTTTGTAAGATTTTAGTTCAAATCCCATTTTTAGAGAATATTGGTTCAGCTCCATTTCAATTTAGGTGTTTGTCAGAAGATGATCTTTAGGGATATTTAAGATCCCTTCTAACCCATGTATGATTGTATGATTCTAAGTTACTAGTAGGGAACAGTTGGACCTTTTGACTTACCACATATTCAGTGGGCACAGAGGAGTGCGGAAGAGACTTAGTAGCAAATTTGGAATGATGCATCTAAGAGTCTAGATGTTAACAAATAACAATAAAAGTCAGATTTCCTAAATTAAAAATATGCTATAGTAACTGTTGCAGAAAGCCAAGTGCACAACAGATGTTGAGTGTACTCAGTATCATAGTGTGCCACATTTTTTTAGAATGTGATATTGGTATTAAAGTTTTACCCATCTTCCATCTGGAAGCAATTTCTATGGAACATGGTTGTCACTACTTACATTCCTGATTGCAAATTCCAGGTTTTTTTCAAATTCATATAGCTGTAATATGCATATTAGTATTTTGATACTTTTGTGTGTTGGTGTCATGAAGGCTCTAGACTCTGCACTTTAGAGAGTTGTTGTATGGGCCATAGCTTAACAGTTCTTCTTTGAAAGCTCAGTATTGTACAGCACTATGTACATGTGTTGATTTATGTGTTTGATTTAGTGTACATAATGTTCAGTCTGGGAAGTGACAGCATAAAGAAGCCTTCCTGGCTGGATTCTGTTCTGTACATTATAACATGGAAAACGGAGCAGAACTGTGTTTACACATTCTTTTTGTTGTGTGTTTCATTGTCCTGGAACAGCACAAGAAATTACTATTATAGACCTCTGTTAGAGAATTATGAGTAGATTCAAAGACCTGCAGGTTCTTTCCCTCATGAGAACATCCCCATTTTTGCTATATTCTACTATACAATGTCTGACCTGTGAATTAATTATCTAAACAGAAGGAAAATGACAGCAGTCATGATAAATAATAGGAAGCTAATGGGACTGTTGAGGACAAAATTGGAAGAAAATGGCATAGAATCCTGGAACAGGACATACATGTTGCACTGAAGTCTGTGCTGTGGAGGCAACATCTGTTGTGGCAGTGAGGGACAGCTTTCATACCCCTCCTGGTTTGCTGGGAATACCTGTGTGTGATCTGGCACAGGCGGAACACAGGAACAACCACACAGTCATGGATGGAAGGCAGAGAATAAATTTATTTTCGTTACCTGGCCAACCAGGGGATCCCTGAAGCAGTACCCGGGCAGAGGCACTGCGGAGCTTGATCTGTGCTAGAGGATCAGCAAACCTGCTGGTTTTGCCTGTGTTTCAGGGACTCACACAGGCTTAGTTTACCACCGTGCTTTGATCTTTCCCACAGCAGAGCACGTTTGATAAGTTGCTTCTGAGTCTATCACAGGCCCGTGTTACCAAAACATAGATTTTCTACTTGTCCAACACACCAGGCTAAACAACAGTTAGTATGATGTATGTATTTTTCTACACCTCAGCTGGACATGTTTATTTATGGTCCTCCTCATGCTCATCAGTTTGAAAAATAGGAGCGACACTTGTATGATGCTCTTGAAACAGAAGAGCCTGAAAGGGTCTTATACACGGAACTTCTGGGCATCCAGGAGATTTAAGAAGGTTCTGCTACATGCAGCAGCTCATCAGAGCAATATATTGGATTGCTTACTAGTCTTATAAAAGTCACTAGTTTATAGATACTGTTAGTGAGCATAAATGGGTGCGGATGCATTTGGGGAAGAGTCAGTGCTGGTAGTACTGGTCAAACATGCAATCAGTGCTGGGAATTGTTAAGAAAACAGAGAAGAAAATGGGTTGTGACAGTACATAAATCCAGGAAGTGTCCAATCTAACATGGTGTGGATTTTGTTTTCTTCTGTTTCCCCCACTCCTTAAAAATGTACATACATAAATAAAAAAGTTAGACAGAAGTCTCCAAAAATAATCAAAGGTATGAAGCAATTTCTGTGGGAAGCAAGACTGAATAAACTAGGACTTCTAAGTCTGTTAAACAGATGACTAAGTGGGAATCAGAAGTGACAAATAAAGAGGAAATAATTTGATCTTCCTCCTAATTTTGTTTGATGTCTTTGGGTTCTTATAGGTGTTGAGTTAAGAGCGAATACAAGGAGGTGTAATGTCGCACTGAGTGCTAGATTTTAATTACTCATTTTGCTACAGGATGTTGCAAATGCCAGAAATTTACTTTTATTTCAGTCTGTCCAATCACTTCTTGAATTCAAGTTTATTCTAGTGATGGTTATTTAAATATGAAGGTACTGCCACTGTCTGAAGCAGTCCCTAAGCTGGAAGAGTGTATTCGTAAAACATTTTTTCCTTTCTTGCTGTCATCTTTTGGCATACTGATGAGCTTCTCTAAAAATAGTTCTTTGAGCGAGGTGTGTCTGTCCTTATGCTAGAGCTTTCTAGCTTGAGCTGTTTAAATGTGAAGTCTTTTGGGCTGCAGAAGAACAGTTGGTATGTTCAATAGTATTGTATCACTCCTTAAAAAGGCCTCTCAGAATGTGGAAAGAGAACCAAGCTGGTGGATCAGGGTCATTATGACTGAGGTAGTGAGTGTAAGGAGCAGCAAGCTCCAGACAGTCTGTACTTAACTAATCTGGACTCTGGATAATGTATCGTCTGCTAATAAAATTTACTCTTGTACCTAAGCATACATAATCACTTTTGTGATTTATCTGTGTATTTCCGTACTGTAGTCAAGAGTCAGTCCCTTTTGCCTGCCTTTTTTGTCCTTCACTGCTCACTTGTTTAAGATTGGAGACTGTAGTGGAAGAAGAGGGAAGTTGTTTGCAAGGCTGTGAAATGATCTGAAAAACACTGCTTTAGGAGCCATTTATCTCTAATTATTTTTATCAGCTGACAGTAATAACAAGCTGCCCTTGGAAGTGTCTCTGTTGTAAGCTCTTTCAGCCCTCAATTAGCTGCCACATAGATGACTTAACCATTTTAGTGCTGAGTATAGTTGGTGGCACTGCACTTGCCTTCTGAATTTTTGTACAGTGAAACAAATTGTGATTAATGTTTGATAAGCAGGAAGAAAATAGTTTGGATGTAAGAAACCTCAGTTTTGAGAATATTAACTTGATAGTTCTTATAAAATTGCCTTCTGATTATTTAGGATGCTGAGGAGTTTCCTGATCTGGCAACTGCTTCTGATAGAAGAAACAAACTAGGATCTCAGAAGTCACCATTTGCTCCTGCTGCCAGAAAGCAGTCTGAAGTGAGTAATCTTATGACATTCTGTGAGTGTTAAGAAAATAAGCAGGAAAAGACTGCAAGTTTTAAGTGAGACTAAAGGTGAAATTCCTTTGACTAAATGTAGGTGCTTATGATGTGGGGCTCTGCTCATAGCAGTCCTTTTAGGTACTCTGTGGACAGCGAAGAGCTACTCATTGTATTCAGTAGATTCATGTTGTTCTAAAGGAGATAACCTTTTTGGTCTCTGAACTACTGCCTAAGCTCTGGGCTACTAATTCCAATATAGATACCTCTGTTGTGGATACTTGAAGTGAGTTGAGATGAATATTCTTGGTGTAGTTTATTTTCCTACAGATAGTGCTCTGGTTTAATTTTGCATTTCATCAAAATAATACTAAGATTTCCAATTTCTGCCTTTGCTGTTTGTTCATATAAACAAATTTCACAGGAATCTGAATAGTGTAATACTTCGTTCACAAGCCATGCAAGGGTAAGAATTTGGGTCTAAGATCAGTTATAAATCCAAGCTATTTTGTTTTTTACATGAGTGAAATGAATCTCAAGTATTAATTTGGAAATTCATTTGATATAGAGATGAATCCCAA
This sequence comes from Patagioenas fasciata, assembly GCF_037038585.1. Lineage (NCBI taxonomy): Eukaryota > Metazoa > Chordata > Aves > Columbiformes > Columbidae > Patagioenas > Patagioenas fasciata. The sequence goes on from NC_092560.1 coordinate 34,894,706, forward strand.
ACATAAATCGCATGGACTGGAAATATGATTGCTCTGGAAAACCAAATAACATAAATAATACAAGTGAAATTCCAGGCTTCTGTTTCTTTGAAACTGGTTTAACTGCTGAAAATTTTTATCCTTCATTTTGTTTCACTATGAATATTAGTTACTTAAAAAACAGAACACAAAAAGCCAAACCCCTTCTTTTGAGGCAGTAAATTGCATTGACAAGGAACAACAAAAGGCCCAGGAACTGCTGAAACCAGATTCATTATAAAGGAAGTGCTATACAGACTTGCACCTCAAATGAGAGAAAGCTTATAGCTTTGTAGTCCTAAGTGAGTTATAACCTCTCAAAGCTTTTGTGAGTTGTAGAAACATGTGGTCGTTAGGCCATTCATGCTCCTCTGCAACAAATATTTGAAGATGAAACTGCCTTGCTGTTTTTTTCTTTAAAAAAAAAAATCAGGAATCTGATGTATTATGGCAGCCAATAAATGATTACACTTTTAGAACGCCACTATGAGATGTACACAGAGTCTTTTCTTCTCCAGGCTGAACAACCCCAACTCTCTCAGCCTGTCCTCACAGGAGACGTGTTCCAGCCCTCTAATCATTTTTGTGACCATCCTCTGTCCCCTCTCCAACAGGTCCATTTCTTTCCTGTGCTGAGGGCTCCAGAGCTGGACACAGGACTCCAGGTGGGGTCTCGCCAGAGCAGAGTAGAGGGGCAGAATCACCTCCCTTGACCTGCTGGCTGCACTTCTTTTTACGCAGCCCAGGGTACCTTCCACCTTCTGGGCTGCAGGTGGAGATTGCTGGCTCATGTCCAGTCTTTTATCCCCCGGTACCCCCAAGTCCTCCTCTGCAGGGCTGCTCTCAATTCCTTCATCTCACAATCTGTATTGATACTGGGGGCTGCCCTAGCCCTGATGCAGGACCTTGCACTTGGACTTGTTGAACCTCATGGAGTTTACACAGGCTCATACCTGAAGTGTGTCCAGGTGCCTCTGGATGGCATCCCTTCCCTGAAGCAGATCAACTGTTCTGCGCGGGTTGGTGTCATTCACAAACTTGCTGAAAGTGCACTCAGTCCCACTGTCTGTGTGTATTTGAATTTAATATAATCTTCAGTTTACCCTTTCCCATGTGTCTTCAAATATTTTCTCTTCCTCCTTGTCACTTTTTGTCTCTAAATTTCAAAGATCCATCTCCCTGAAGAGCCTTGGGATAGTCAGTCTCCCATATTGGATGGAACTCCCAGGGTTGATGGACTATCAGGGAAACAAGCTTTATCTTCTATACTAGAGAGAAAGAAAATGCAGGTAAATGAATTAATGTTTGAAAATAAGCTTACAATTCAAAACGACTAAGGAAATTAGCATATTGCATATAAGACTAAGTCCAGGTTCATCTGTGATTGTATTCATACTTACTCATAATTTGAGATGTGACAAGATCCTCTTGATTAGAAGCACTCAGTGGTAGTAATTGCTAGCCCCTGGTGATACAGTGTTTAGGGAAAAATACTAGCTTTTCATTAATGTCTGCAGGTTTCAAATGTCAGAATTTTTCTTTTACCTATCTTACTTGATCATGGCATAAATTCAGTCTAAACTGATTGACTTAAGGAGCTGGGAACATCTTAAAGGTGGTTCTGCCAGACTAATGCAAAGAGACAAGAAGATCTACTTAGGTTTGGGCAAGGAGAAGTACAGAGCAGCAGTGAGCTCAGTAATAGTTCCATGTTGGTGATTATGCTCTGGCGTATCTCTGATGCAAGGTGAGATCCCAGGCTCAGGAGAAGCAGGTCACATTCCTTCACCGTATTGTAACAGAAGCAATAATGAATTGATCCTCCAAGACAGCACTTCTAAAAGTACAAAATCGGAGAGTCATTTTCTTAGCATGTTTTGCTGTCTTAGTTTGCCCTTTTGTAGTCTTTGTTAGACTATTCATTCATAATTTATATTCTGAATCATTAAATGTGGTGCCAGGCATGGCCCAATACTTTTGCCTTCTCTTCAAAGCAGACAGGTTACTGCTTAGTGCTTAGAGATTATAACTTTTCTTTGTAATATGGCATTGAAGATAATGATATATGTGTATTGCAATCACAAACCCTGACAAATTCACAGAGTAGTTTTTCTCTACTTTTAACAAAACTTGCAATTCTGGGAAGCCTTTTTTATTTTCCAAAGATAGGTGGCAGTCTTACCAAAGCGGGAACCTGACATAAAGCACTCCTTTATTAAAGACTTAATACCTTTATGCTTTATTCCAATAGCTATTCAAAAGTTATTTAAACTGTTTCTGATTTTTTTTATTTTTCACATTAAAGTTGATGTGTATCTAAAGATCAAAACACTTTTGGTGAATGAAGTTAAAAATCAAAGTATGATAGATGAAGATGTTGAATGTATTACACACCATACAAAACCCAGTCTTTACATTCTGAAATGGAGAGCATTACTAATTGGTATTGAACTTGTTCAGGAAATATCCAGGAGCAGTGGTAAGAAGAGTCAAATTCCCGTGCAGTTGGATTTGGGTGGCATGCTGGCAGTGTTGGAGCAGAAGCAGCAAACCGAGAAGTCAAAACAGTCTTCTAAGCCTGTCGTGTTTTCAGGTATTCGTTACAATGAAATTTCCTTTCTTTCAACATTAATTGTTTTCAAGTATCGAAATGTTAAATGTAGCATGACTTCTGGTCTGTAATGATCTCTGAATATGCAGGCAGGAGCACAGTTCACAGGAAACAATGTAGGTGAATATGAGCGGTGATTGAAATTTAGCTTTGACAAAAATACTGATGTTTGTGGCAGTTTTTGCTTTTTTTAAAATAGGTGTGTTACTGTTGCGATGTGAACCTGCAGGAAGGGGCTACACAGTAACGACTACTTTCTTAATCTCCTCTGATGCTAGAAATCCTAGAGCTGTAACCTGAGGGAAAAAGCTCCTTTGCAAATGTAAGAATTATGTGAGAGTCAATCAGCCCAAGCCAAAGGATGAGTCCTGCCGTGTCTGATAATTGCGAAATAATTGCTGCTAACAAAATGCTAGGTTTTGGTCATGGAGAGAATCTTTCAGACCTTGTGGATGCATAACCAGGAAGCAGAAACAAATAGCTCAAGGTCAAAATTTAGTCTTGGCTGTGTTAGTGCAGTATATTTTACAAAAGGAAACATTATGTTTATTAGAATTTAATTATTATAAAAGTTCTCTCCTTATTTCAGTAAAGAATTTTTTAAAAAATATATTTCAGAAAGATGGCCAGTCACACAAGAGTTCATCTTACAGTGTTTAATATGATAGCTGAGCTTTTAAATAAAAAGCTCAAAATACCAAGCATTGGTGAGATTTTCCTTCATTAGCTGAGAGAACTTGTAAGATGCCTTTTAAAGTTCTTTTTCTGCAATTAATCTCTTCTTTTTTTTTTGAGTCAGTCAAATTCAATGCTGCAGAAGTGCTAATAACTAGTTTTGTTTGTATAAAATTAATACAGTGCTTAGATTGGCAAGTAAATGGTGGAGCACAAAGGTATGGGTGCACCCATTAAATTGGTGTGTACCAAAATGTAACTTTAGTTTGTGAAGTGGCATTGTGCTGACCTCTGTAATGACAAGTGATGCACAGTGAACAAGAAGGACAAGGAGTGTGACTGTGGACAAAGTTATTTTGTTGCACTTACTTCTGCTTCATTTGGTAAATAACGTGTAGATGGAACAGCATAGTAAAGCAGTAATTATTTTAATTTAAATTACATTTTGGGAATGCATTAGTCGTGCGAAATGAAACAAACTGTTACAGCCATCAAGTTGAGGAAAATGAGAACTCAGTGAATTTGAAGTAAAGAGGTAAAGGTAATATGATATGTCTGCAGGATGTATACTTATGCCTTGTTTCAAATCCAGCTTCAATTCTTGTAGCCATGTATGCTAACATACTGCACAGTGTTCTTGGCACTGTTCTCAATTTGCCTTTGTTACACAGATCCAAAGAAGGAAGGTTGCAGTGTAGCAGTTTTATGATGTAAACTGTTTATGCTTATAATACTGTATGTGGTGTTGGAAGCAGTAAATGAAGATGGCTTAAGACAAACTGCCAGAAGCTTTGAGTGTTTGGGGGAGAGGGGCTGCCTGAGGCACAAAGTTTCAAGCTCATTTCACTGATACTCCTGTCATCCCCCTCATTGTCTTGCTAATGTAACCTCGTTTGTATTGCAGGTAGCTGAAGTCTGAGAAAAGTGCTCTCACATGACACAGCCATTCCTACTGATAGAGACTTGAAAAGGGAGAGTAGTTTTTAGGGTGTGGTGTCATGGTTTGGAAAGTCCAGGTTCAGTGACTTGGCCAGTCATTTAAAGTTTCAGTGCTCTAAACACTCTGAAAAGTGCAAGTAAAGTAGACATCTCCTTAGAGCTGTGCTGGTTAAGCAAAAGAAACTTAGCTGTAGCTTTAAATTACTCATTACCCATCTGCAAATGAACTTCATCCAACTTCATTAAGGCATAACAAATGGTAGGAGTAAGCGCTTCATTATTTACAGCAATTAAATCTAAGATCTGTAATACAGCAACTCAGTATTTATCTTAATGCAGTATAGAATATGTGGAGGAGGAAATACCATTACCATGAAACACGGGAGATTCCTGAAGGTTTACCAAGCCAGCAGGGCATGGTGTTGAAGGTAGCTTGGAGAGCAAAGTTTTGTCAAATCCTGCTTTTGAGAATTCAGGGACAGAGCTTGTGATTCTAGTTGTATAATAAAAGCAGAGGACATTGTCAGTCTTTTGGGAGGTGTATCTTTACTAAATAACATTGTTTAATGACCTATAAATATTCTTAATAGCAACACAACACAAACGTAATATGTGTATATTAGTGTTAATACGCAGTCCTAATCCAGTCATTAAATTTGCATTGGATTCTGGTTTAGGTATTTGTTACAGTTATCTGATGCAGACTCTTTTTTTTATCTCAGTTGGTGGTGCCATACCATTGCTTTCTAAAGAACCCGCTACAGCCACAAAAAGTCACCGGTTAAACCAAGGGAAGATGCCTCATAACCCTTTGGATTCCAGCGCTCCTTTGGTAAAGAAAGGGAAACAGAGAGAAGTCCCTAAAGCAAAGAGACCAACACCTCTTAAAAAGGTGCTTATATTTTTACTTTAAATACTACAGTATAGGCTAATGTAACTTCAGTATTACACCATGAGTCTGTTAAACCTTCTGGTATGGAGATCTGCATCTCAGCATCCACTTGTCTAAATTCAATTTTAGCTTTCCTTGGTTTAAGAAAGTGGAGGGGGTGGCAGAGGAAAAGAGGGGAGTCTTGCTAAATAGTATATTTTAATACAAAGTTGTCCCCCCGCAAATGTATTTTCTCACTTAAATCACTTGATAGCTGAAGAAGTGCCACTACATAAGTGTCCACACGTCATTGGTGTAGGGGGTCAGCCAAATACTTAACTTGGTTTGCACAAGATATGCTTGTTTGCAGGACTGGGGAGAATGTATCAAGCAAAGGTAGCATTTAATGTTACTGTACTCTGCCAGGCCAGAACTTCAGCTAATTATGCTGCAACCAGTGTTTGATCCCCGGGAATTTCTCTTGTATCTTCTTTCTTTGTCCATTGATGTTGCTTCCTGTCATGTCGTCTATATAGAGGATTTTGAGATACCACTCCTTCACTAGATCACTTTTTGGTGTAGAACAATTCTTACGGAGCTCATAAAGGTAGTTTGGTGGTTATTCCATGCTGCTTAATTGAATTTGAGAACTATACAATACAAAAAGCATGCAACAAGCTGTGGAGGGTCATACCAATTACTGTGTCTTCTGGCTGTTCTATCTTCATGCCATCTATTTTCCAGAGTAGGTTTTAGAAGACAAAAATTGCCTTGTCTGTGTAATGTCTGTGTTCTGAGTATGGTAGGGAGCTTATTTTTGTTCTTTGTTGATCAACAACTGTTAGTGGAGAAGTTTACTTTTGCAATTAGATTCTGTGTTGTAATTGATTACAAATTTTGGGTAGATGAGCTGAGCTGCTGCTCTTTATATACAGTAACTGCTTCTTAGCAGCTATGAAAGCAGAAAAGGAAGATGAGTTCCAGAAAACTAATTGTTGGTTTTGTCTATGGTAGCATGTTTGGATCACGCATGTATCCTACTTTCCTTCCTTCCATGTACCATACAGCTTAGCTATCCGTGGTGATTTCTTCTCTTTTTCTTCAACCAGCGAATTCAGAGACAGTGGCCTGCTAGACTGACACAAGATTTTTAACAGGGCAAAAAAAGAGTAACTTTGGACACACATGTATGTATATATGTACTTGAGTGTTTGGCTGAATTTCTACAAATTGATAAACTGAACAATAAAGGTAAAGAGGGACACTTTTCACCTGCATTTCTGCATTGAAGCAATTCATCGTTCTGACTGTAGTTCTGCCCTTGTAGTTGATCCCTAGTAATTATTTTCTCTACCCAGACAATGGTAACCAAGAGAAATGTCCTTTTCTATATAAATGTAGGGAATAGCTTTCCTTCTTTTCATGTGCAAATTAAAAACAAACAAACAAAACAACAACAACAAACCAACCAAAACCGATGTTGTAAACTGTGAACAATAGTGCCAAACTTCTTTATGAATGGTTTTCAGGTAAACACTTTGTAAGAGAAACTGCTTTGTTACCTGTGTGACATTGAATTGATTTGGTTTCTATATATATATATATTTAGATTATTCTGAAAGAAAGAGAACAACGAAAACAGCAACGCCTGTTAGAACAGACAGCAGTACCAAAAGATGAAGATAATATTTGCCAGTCTGCAGAAAATATTACTGAAGATGAAACACCTCTACGGGATACTCAAGCAGGTATCTTTCAAGAGAAGGCTATAATACAGTACATAGGTAGAGATGTGAGAACAAGCACACTTAGTACTTTCAAAAATGTGTACCAAATACTGCCAAATGAAAACTGTAAGCTTGGGCTATCTAGAGTTTCAAGTGTGCCAAAGCTCATAGTCAATGTAGTAGAGTAACTGGGATTCTGATTACCGTTGCACACTTTTATGCCCGTTGAATTTATTATATGTCATAATGAGAGTCTCTGCATCTCTCTGGCAATATGTTTAAAAAGAGGTACAGCAATAAAAACTAACAGATAAAAAATGTATGACCTGTCTGCCTGCTACCACAGGTTTTTTAACACTGAAGTAAGGACTCTTCAAGAGATACTTGACAATTTAGCCTCTTTATGGTGCTTTTTGGTCTGTCTTTTCGTTGAAATATCTTTATTTACATGGTAGCTGTTCCTGTAATGCAAGTTGCTGAGGGCTTTGTGGAGAACATGGGGATCAAGGAACCTACAGAAGGTTCTATGACTTCAAAGCAGCTCACCTCCAATCTTCCAAAAATCCATAGTAGGAAATTTAGAGAGTAAGTATTGATTGTAGTAATGTCTCTTTTTCCACAGTACCACTGATATGGCATTTTTCAGACAAGATACTTCAATTACATTCTGTGCAACACTGAAGTGGAGTTTAGAGTGCAGGTTCTAAATTCTTTTCAGTTTTCTTGTAGGCTGACACACAAATAAATTATATTCAGAGAAACAGTCTGTACATTGTTGTAATACTGCAAAATGTATGTTCCTTGAAGGAAAAAAAAATCAGAAATTGATTAGAGGCTAAGGAAGGAGAAGGAGCTGCTGTTAAAAGATAAGTGTCTTATTTTAAGTAAATGTAGTACCAGCCTAATAATTAATAAATAGGGTAGTATACCTTATTCGTTTTCAGTGTGTGCTTTGGTTTTCTGCTGCCAGACCAAATGGCAAAAATGTAAAGAATAGGACTGGGCAGGTGACATTTTCATGTTGTGGCTAGGCAGAAGAATACAGGGAAGATTTATGGGTTATTATGTGCAAACACTTTCAGTTTTGTTTAAACAGATGTATATGCATGTTTCCCTATAAAAGAAGAAATAGTTATTACTGTATATGAAGAGGTCAGAGATCCAGTCATGACAGTTTAAAACAGTTACATCAGGTTAGCAGTGTTTTAATTTTTAGTTTTCCTCCCATAAAGTCACTACTGGCCTTTTTGCAGTCTGTGTTATAGTAAAGATTAATATTGGTACAGCCATTCCTTATCTTTCCGATGCTACCTGTTAGTTCTAATTTAACTTGCACTAGAAGTTACTTAATTTGTGTCTTTGCAACAGTTTTACTGAAAGCACAGTTTGGGTTGAATATGTGCAAGACAACTCACTGCTATTGATTACAGGATGTAGAGCATTCAGTAAAGCTTAGAATATTTTGTGTCTTTAGATTAGATTTTCGGTAGTTTAGTAGTCTTGTCTCTGAGACTTAGTGAAATCAACTGGAAATAGTAAATAAAAAATCTTATAACTAAAATAAAATTTTGAGATAATTGTTATCTCTAAGATCCAGGATAGATCTTGCAATCTCTTCCCCTAACTTTATGCCGCTTGGCATCTGTTGACTGTGCAGTCGAGATATCTTTAGTTTTTCTTGTTGAGACTGTTCTTTACTGAACTATTATTTGTGTAAAAGATGGGGAAAAATAATTTGTAACCCTGCTCTTTCCCAGGGAATACTACAAGGCTGAAGTACTTCTGTTTATATATATTTTTTTTATGAACATCACAAGGCCGTAGTCTTGTAAGTGAAAACAGGATGACAGACAAATGGATGAGCGTGGAGAAAAGGAATTTGATCCAGATTTCCATCTTTGTTATAAGTAGCCTTGTGCTTATAGAAATAAATGAGAATTTTATATTTTCGTTGCTGTACTTAGATTTACATAGGTCAAAAGAAATGCCCTCAGAAAAAGTCTTCAATAGAAAAACATATGTACGTATATATTTATGGTATAAGAGATATATAAATAGTTTTTTGTACATATGTGTGTATATTTTTAGTATAGTTTGACAGGGGAGCCAGATACCACAAATATCAAAACTTTCTGCAAGATCTCAGCCAACAGGAAAAAAATCTTAAGTAAATGTTTGTTTTCTTGTATATCACAAGTGTGTTTGGAGTAAAAACAGTAACAAAGACATAAAATAGATGGTAAACTGTTTATAGTTTATATTTGACATGTTACATGTTAATGCGTTATATATGTGTAATTTTATGTTTTTTAACTGTTACTTGATTCTTTTTTCCAGTTATTGCAGCCAGGTACTTAGTAAAGAAGTTGACAGTTGTGTGACAGACCTCTTGAAAGAACTGGTTCGTTTCCAAGATCGCTTGTATCAGAGAGACCCAGTAAAGGCCAAGATAAAACGGAGGCTTGTTATGGGTCTTAGAGAGGTTTCGAAACATCTGAAGCTGAAAAAACTAAAGTGTGTCATCATCTCTCCTAACTGTGAAAAGAGTCAGTCAAAGGGTAAATAAGTTTTAAAAAAATGTTTAAAAAAAGCAATGTAAAAAAGCAGACTTGGTATACTGGCAGCACTATTATTGTTGGAGAAATTTATTTGAGTAGCCTTTGAACTCCAGTCATGTAAATATGCCTTCCTACTTCAGATAGTGTACTGCTGTGCAGCTGAAGTGTGAGCTGAGTCAAGACTACCTGGAGTAGAGGAAGTTGTCTGACATGGGTATCTGTCTAGTTATTCATTTGCACTGCAGCTGCAGAAAAGTTTGCACTGGCACAGCTGAGATGAGACGAAGGTTACTGATGTGTGCCACCACAAGAAGTCCTGCTCTATGAGTCTCTTTTTTGCCACAGATTGGCACTAAGTTGTTGGTGATAAGTTGTTTAAAATATGTTGTAATTATTGTCATTACTTTCTGTTAACTTTTAAATAATTTTTTAACAGCTGAGTTTTTTTTTATACTAGATTAGACTGTACTACACATGTAAAAAAATACTGAGTAGTAGCAGTCTAAGGATACTGCTAATTATGAATAAAGAAAAAAAAAAGTCTAATTCTCCATTGAAAATGGAGATCTAACTCTCTTATTGAGGTCCATGTATTTTTTTGTATGAACTCATGTACTTTCAAAATGCATCTGTAATCTTGGGCATTTTTTGCCTTCTTCTAACAGTACTGTCCTTTAGTTATAATCAGCTTGAATAGTGTCATTCTTTGCTCATTCTGTTGTCTGCTTCAGGTGGGTTGGATGACACTCTACACAACATTATCGACTGTGCCTGCGAACAGAATATCCCATTTGTTTTTGCCCTTAATCGCAAGGCCCTGGGCCGCTGTGTGAACAAAGCAGTGCCAGTGAGCGTGGTAGGAATTTTTAGCTATGATGGGGCTCAGGTAAGCTGAGATATGTAGGTTCATGTTTTTGTTTAGCTTTATATTTTACCTGTAAGGGGAGAAAAGTACTCTGACTTTAAGGTTTTGTTTGTTTCTTTTGCTTTTGCATACTTACACTCTTCATCTCAGGTCAGTGGCTTCTACAAAAAAATTATTTTAGAAGTACAGCCACACAGCACTGTTTAAAAAAAGTAGTTTGGCCATCTCTTCCTGACATCCTCTCTATCCAGATCTCTTTGCAGTTTGTTTTTTTTTCAAGAGAATTGGTGTTTTTATAAATGTGTACAAATGTGGTTTTTTCATGTCTTTATACTTAGGTGTTCAACTTTTATATACTAACATATGTGTTCTGAATAAGGAGTATTCACTACAGATTGTCATGGAGATGTTAAAACGTCCTGTATGATTTAAGCTCTGCTAATATTTTATATTTCCATAGGACCATTTTCATAGAATGGTACAATTGACAACAGAGGCCAGAAAGGCCTACAAAGATATGATAGCAGCTTTAGAAGAAGAAGCTGAAGGAGGACTACGAGAAACTCAACCTGGCATCTTAACCACTGAATGTGAAAAAAATGGCTTATCAGAAACTGGTAAAACATCTTCCAAGGACTCTGATGAGGATGTACCAAATTATAGTGAGTATTTACTGACTTGGTTGTGATTCAGTTTTTATTCAAAGTGCTCTTTAATACTGCCATTTTCACTGAAACAAATCACACCTGACACTTTAGTGATTAGTAACATGGGAAATTCTGCTTTACTGTGATTTCCACACACTTCCCTGATTTTATAAACCGGAGGTCAGCTCTTGCAGAGGAAGTCTTAAAGAAAATTCCTCTCTGAAATCCACTGATGGCAGGTGGTACTCATTCCTTTGTCCAAGGAGGTTTAACAAAGCTTCTTATTATTTCTATTTGTTAATACCCTATGGTGGGCTTATGTTTTTATATCAAAGCCTGTTTGAGATGCATCGTGCTCTCCAAAAGTGTTCATTTTTTGTAAGGCCTTCCACTTCCAGAAAAATATTCCTTCAGCTCTGCTTATACAGTCACCAGGCAATGACAGTTATCACAGATACTAGGCAACTTGAATCTTCTTGGAAAGTTTTGAAAACTTCAGAGGATTTTTTTAAGTTGGATCCACCTTCAGACTTGGCCTTGCTTGAGTACGGGGTGGGACACAAGGACCTCAATGGATCCCATTACTCCTGAAATTTTCTTTCATGCGTCATCTGATGTCTTGTGGTGTACATGCTAACATGCTCATGTGCCATCTCAGCAATTACTTAGATGGGGAAGCAGACAATACATGTGACTTTCCATGTGTAAGTAAGTTTTTCTACAAGTATTGAACAGTAACCTGTTCTTGTTTCATTCTAATATTCCCTAGTTAAAATCTGGAAGAGAAAACTTGAAGAAGAGTATAATCCATATGCACTGGAACTGGAAAAGAGCGCAGCTGCTGATATGCTTTTAGCAAATCTGGAAGAGCATCAGTAAATCCACATCCAATTCTATTGGGCTTCTAATTTTCTTCTCATAGGAAGAGGGTAGCAAAATACAATATTTTAAGAAATTTATGAAGTCAGTTAAGTAAAGTACTCTGAATCCCTTTAAGTAAAATAAACAGTGGAGCACATGAGGCACTGGCTAGTGCTTCTATGGTGTATGTATTTGGATTATTACTATAGCAGGTGACGACAGAAAATTGTCTTAGTCTCAAACCACTTGAATTTGCTTGGTGTATTTTAATGGTTTCTTGAACTAGCATTGATATCTTGGTGATGCAGTATACTCAAAAGATTATTTTATTTGGGAGGAGATTCCATGGGTGAGAAAGTCATGATGTTATGGGGATTGCTTAACTCTTGTTTTAAGAACTTAAGCTGGTTTTTGATTGTTGGTTTGTTTTTCGTTGTTTGGGGTTTTTTTTCTTCTAAATAAACCACCTTAGGTGGGCAGGCTGGCATCAATGTCGCTTTCTTCCAGTCAGCAAGAAATTAATTCTGAGCAGGCAGCTTAATTGAAACTAGTTAAGGAAGGCCATGATGTCAAAGTTCTGTTCTTCTGGGATCATACAGCAGGTGTAAAGGAGAGAGCATGGACTGCAAAGGTCTGAAATCCCTGAAGTGAAAATGCTCTGCTTAGAAATTTTATAAAGTTTATTAAGTGTAAAATGATGATGTATCTGATTCTACTGAGACTAGTTTATCATAGGTCCTGCTTTCAAGGGCAGCGAATGTGTGAGCCTGCTATCCTATCTGAACCTTCTTTATGCCATCAGACTCCTCATTCCTTCAGTTGGGGGTTGAGTTAGTGTATATATGTAAGAGGTGTTGATCAATCTCAGTTTGTATGTAGGGTAGGGAAAATTTATATCTTAGAGGAAATAAAAATTTATATCTTATGGGAAATAAAATTTTAAGAACAAAATGTGCTCAATAATGGTGGTGGAGTGCCTTAATGGGAATGTGCCATGGTTGTCACTTTCATAAACTCTTCTGGGCGGACACTTAATGATACTTGAAATGTGAGTTTTGAGTAAGAACATTGGCAAGGGAAGCCATCATTAAGCTGAAATGCACAGTTGGTCACTAGTTACGATAATGATCTCTTTATATTAGTTTCTTCTAATCTTAAATGGAAATTAAAGGTAAAGCATCTCAATGATGAAAGATGGTTTTGGCCAGCAGCTATCCTTGGTCCAAAGGTAAGTTGTGACTTACTTGTGCCACTTTGATACACATCAAAAACTGCTAAACCTAGCCACTGCATGTGTACTAGGTCTGGCTGAGATGGAGCTGATTTTCTCCACAGCAGCCCGCAGAGCTAGGGACATGTTGGTAACACCAGTGTTTTGGTCACTGCTGAGCAAGTGCTCCCACAGCATCAAGGCTGCCTCTCCAACATTTCCGCCCTCAACAGTAGGCTGGGGATAGGCAAGAGGTTGGGAGAGAGCCAGGGCCGCTGACCCAAACTGACCATACCTTACAACATCGGCAATATAAGCTAAGAGAAGGGAGCAAGGAGGGTGGTGTAGGGTATTCTTTATGACAACATTTGTCTTCTGGAGCAACTGCTACATGTGCTGAAACCCTACTTCCCAGGACGTGGCTGGACGTCACCTGCTGATGGGAAGTAGAGAATAATTTTTTTGTTTTAATTTGCTTCCACACATGGCTTTTGCTTTATTAAACTGCCTGTATCTTCATCCACAAGGTTTTGTTTCCATCTCATTTTCTATACCCCTGTCCTGCTGAGGAGGGGAGTGATAAGAGTGGCTTGATGGGCACCTGGTGTCCAGCCAAGGCCAACCCAACCACAACATGGAATGGGGACCAGTTGGTGAAGATCATATTAAGAGGTTTTGGTTTTTTTTTTTTTTTGGCTGTATTTTCTATTTTGTCAGACTATAGAAGAGCATGAGAAATTACTTTGGAAATATTTATTGTTCAAAATCTTAGGGAGTTATTTCCTGTTCTTAAAATATAGAAAAAATAATCACTATAAGGGGGAACAGCTGTGTTGAGTAATTCCATTACACAGATATGTTTTTACAAAGTTGAGCTAAACAAAAAATATGGCAACCTCCTTTTACTACTTGCAGTACTTTGCTGCAGAGGCAAGGCAGTGCTTTGCTGTGCTCAGTCTTAGAACACTTTACCTTCCCACTCAGCACCACAGAATTAAACTCAAATCTGCTCCAAATGTACTGAACAAATAGGGGAGGGACACTATAAGAAAAGTATTTTTATAGTTGTTCCTTAGCCATAAAAGATGTCATAAAAGAAAAACAATTGGGGAAAAAATTCCCCCTGAGCATTGGTGTCAGAAGTCTGCATCAGCATGGAATTATGATAGCCAATGTGAAATATAGGGGAAATGGTTTGTGTAACAGAATTATCACCCTTCATGTGTTGACCACAAGGTGGTCTGGTATTAATTTAAAAAAAAAAAAAAAATTTCAGAAAAGTTTTAGAGGGAGGAGAATTCTTTCTTTAATGTGAAAAATTTAAATCTTACCAGTTAGGGGATAACTTATAGGTAAGTATGAAGGTTTCTGCTATTGCTAGGAGCAGCTGTCCCCATGGACACAAGCTACAGTGAGTCTTAGGTGGCATCTTACTTGCTTACAGGTTGTTTAAAACCACTGAGACAATTAAGACAGAGAACTTGAATTACACCTCAGACTTGTTTATTAGATGCAGAAGGACAAAACTGAACAGCAATGCAGTAAAACAGTGTCACTGTGGATTTAGTAGGTCCTCACATTTTCAGTCTGCACTTGTTCACTAGGAGTATGTGAACTTGATGCAACTTCTAAGAAGAATTCATTCAACATAGAATTTTTTAAAGCTAAGACTGTTAGCTCAAATATAGAAGAACAATCTGCAAAAAATCAGGACTCTGCTTTAACTGAAGGGCTTTGTTACCTGTCTGTGTTTTGAGCATTAGTCAGAAGTATGAAAACTTTATTACCAAGGGAAATGTGTTTTAACAAATGAACTTGCTGACACCAGAAAGGAATGCTCTTTAAAACACTGGAAACAGAGTGTAAGGGCAAACACATTAAAAGAAAATAAATGGGCCAGTTGAAGTGCCTTCAAATAAATGTGATCCACACCTTATTATTAATCTATAAATCATATGCCAAGATCCTCAAGCCCCAAATTAACTTTGCTTAATTAACTCAAAACAGAAGCCAGACATCATATTACATTGTTTAAACAGCACAAGTCTTACTGAGACCACTTTTGTTCCTTATTAAGCTGAAAAAAAAAAACCAAACTGATCAGGAAACCAGGGAGAGTTCCAGCACTGGATGGGTGGCCTCTCTTGTAGCATGTAAGTTAGTTATTCTTTGGTGCACTGTGGATATCCTCTTCCACCTCAAGCTTCAGGTGATTCTCTTCAACATCAATTTTAATGCCAGCAGCAGTGCTTGTAAATACCTCTTCAAATGCTGTGATATTAAGAGTACTGGGTACTCTAACTTGCATACATTTCTGCTTCAGGCCTGTTTCTTCCTTTGTCCACTAGAGCCTGTTTTTCTTGTTGCAGCTCTCCTGAAGAAGAAAAAGTTCAGAATGGTGTTAATGTTACTTTTAAAATTAAACTGGGGTTTAAAGGCTGCCTATACTAACAGTTCCACATGAAAGCAGCATCTGTCGTATCCAAAAGTTAGAACCAATATTACTTTTCATAACTATTGGAGAAAAACATTAAAAGCTAAGTATGGACTATTTTTAAAGGAAGGCCAGCTTTGATTGACAGTACCGTTTATGAAGTCCAGTAATCTCTGCAATCCGATTAGTCTATAGACATGATTAAATTAATCTACTATATTCAGCGTACACAGACTTAAAGTTTGGGGCAGGATGAAAACTACTGACTGATTAGCACTTGGTTAGTGGGGTGAAGGAGCAAGCTGACATATGTCATTGATAAAATAGATTTTACTGCTGATAAGGTCAAGAATGACAATGTGTACAGGAACACATAACACTCTTATATAAATAGATTGGGTTGTGTCCTGGTTTCAGCTTCAATAGGGTTAGTTGTCTTTCTAGGAGCTGGTACAGTGCTGTGTTTTTGATTTAGTATGAGAAGAATGTTGATAATACACTGATGTTCTGGTTGTTGCTGAGCAATGTTTATACCGCATCAGGGACTTTTGGGCCTGGAGGCTGGAGAGGCACAAGAAGCTGGGACTGGGCACAGCCAGGACAGGAGACCCCAACTGCCCAAAGGGATATTCCATACTATGTGACATCATACTCAACATATAAACTAGGGAAAAGTCAGCTGTAGGATCACTGCTTAGGCAGGGGCTGCATATCAGTTTAACAAGTGGTGAGAATTGCATTGTGCATCACTTATTTACATATTCTTACTTACATATTAATATCACCACATTATTTTCCTTTTCTGCCTTATTAAACTGTCTTAATGCATGAGGTTTACTTCTTCCCCAGTTCTCTCACCTATTCCACTGAGGGGGGTGGGGATGGTGAGCAAACAGCTTGTGGTGTTCAGCTGCCTGGCAGGTTAAACCACCAGGTTGCAGAAGTGCCATGGGCTGTTTATAAAATTGGGACCATAGTGCATCATCTAGCAAACACTGTAGGAGATACCTTTTCCAAAAAATTCTTACCCATGTTCTCTGCCAGTTTTGCATCATCTTGTCATGCTCACTGATGGCACTTCTCCAGGCATCAAATTCTTTGGTCCATCCATCCTGACCAGCACTATCTGAGAATTGTACACGGAATGATTACATAAGTATGTAATAAGAAGTAAGTTGGTGTCTATTCAGTTGCAGCACTTCCTGTGGAGGACTGGGCTAGAAGGACCAAAGCCACCCTCTCGTCCTTCATTTTGCTCTAACTCCTTTCATGTTACTTGGAAATAAGTTCTATTCAAATGGTCATGCTGCTTCTCCTCTGCAGCAAACTTTGTAGCCTCCAGACTAAACAGTTTCAGTGCCTTTATCTGTGATTCAAGGTCTAGAAGATACAACCTACAAGTTAAGAGTTTAAACCTGTCTAAGAAGCACAGGAACACTACAGTTTGATAATACCAAGTCTGGGGAGAAGAACGATAGGACACAGCTGACTGTCCAATTTGCAATTTCCCCATTTTCCAGTAAAGTTATGTATTTATTCCTCATTCCATTGAGAACTTAAGAAGGGCTATTCTACTGCATCTTGATAAAAGTCTAATACTGTTTGCCAGTTTTTCCTCACAGAGTGTAACACTGTGGTGATGACATACACAAATGTAATACTTTGTGGTTATCCTTATATTTTGTGGTTATCCTTCAGGACACTAGCAACAGCATATAATGCTTTCAGAGCACAGCGAAAACCTCCCTGTTTTATATTTACAGTAGTTTCATGGAGATGCTGTTTATTCTACTCCTGAAACAGACTTCAAAGTAACTGAGTGATGGCAAGACAACTTGTGTAACTCCTACTGCTTTTGTCACTGAAAAAAATTCAGAGCTGTTACTAACCAGGTAATTAAAAATATTTCACTTTTTCCTTCACCCTGCTAAGAAAATCCATACTGTTACCTTCATTGGCTCTGCTGTCTTTTTAAAGACTATTCAGACCTTCTCCGTGCCTGGATAAGTTCTCAAAATCTAGTTGTGAATGACACTCAAGTTGCATTGGTCAGTCCTTGGTACCTGCAGACCTTGCACTGCTGCTGAGATTTGCTAACTGACATCCTGCCCAGTTAGTGTCTGATTGAAGAGGTAGGAACTGACCTCACCCAGCTACAGGAAATCTACAAATCATCAGATTTTTTTAAAATCCTGGGTGGTGGGGATTTCCCTTTACCTTGGCATTAAAGAATTTTTCTACATTGCACCGTAGAGTTCTGGCAGGGTACCTGTTTTTAGCTCTCCAGTACTCATCTGACTTCCAATTTGTGTCCATTAGTTTAGCAGGTTTCGTTTAATTTCCACACCATACATTAGTCCTTTGTGGGAGTGGGTGGAAGGAGGAAATTTTATGGCTCTAAAATCTTTTCATAAACAACTGAATATGGTAAGCAAGAGTTACAGTCTTCAGATATGCACCTTTTATGGGTGACAATTGCAGAGCTTTTCTCATAACCAGGGTCAGGCCAAACATGGCACACATTGAAAACCAACCTACCTTTTTCTTCCACTGTGATGCGCACTTCGGATGTTATGTTCCCAGCTTTGGAGGTGAATGAACATTTATATTCTGTATTTTCTGATACCAAATCTTTCACCCAACTCAGAACATGCACTCTGCCATCAAACAGCATATGAGATTGCTCGGTGATGCAAGCCTTCATCCTCTCTCCATTCTTCTTCCAAACAAAATAGGAGCCACTGGGACCTGTAAAAATGTCAGCTTATTTCATAAGAAAATATGAGGTTTTGAAAAGAAAACAAAAGCTTAAGGCTTCAAGATTAGGCTCAAAAGCATAAATAGTTGATTGCAATGTTTCTTAGGTTTCTTCAGCTGAAATTCTGGGTACCAAAAACGTGGGATAAAACGGAGCTAGTGCTGTTCATTTCGGTTCAAGCCAAAGTTATAAATGAACTTAGGTATATTATATAAAGGAATTCTGTCTGGATCCTCACAAGGGGGAACTTCTACCTCACAAACATGATAAAGCAGATGAGGAACAGCAGCACCACCATCTGCCTATACAATTAGAACTAGGCTACGTTACCTACTGCTGATCAAGCTAACTTCTGGTACAAAGCTGGAACTGTCTGAGACATGCCTTGCAAAATCTGAAATAAAGGTCAGGAGGGGAGAAAGCTCAAGAACTCAGTGTGTCAAAGATCATAGAATTAATTATGAAAGAAGCAGAATGGGGAAAAGCACAGAAACATTAGTCACAGCAGGCAATAAGGCAAGACAGAACGTGGAAGAAGTTTGGATCAACAACAAAGAAGCATCTAATCTTTTAGCCTCGTTGCTATTATATTATTCATCTTAACCTGTGAGGACAGAATTTGAATAAATCAGAGACTGACAGTAGCCCAGAGGACAGAACAGCTGTTCCCAGAAAATTAGCAAGGTTGGTTAGCGTGTACTTGGCAGTATCAGAGGCTTTTCATTTGAAAGAAAGACATCCAGGCCAAGCAGTACTTTGCAATAATTCTGATGTTTAAAATATGCCTATTTCTCCCTCAGGCTAGGATCCAAACTAGCCTTAGCAAGAGAAGATGTAAAGAGAAATTCAGGGTAAAAAGAAAATATTTTTGCAAGTATGTCTTGAGAGAACAGGTAACCTACTACAGAAGTCAGCTTTTACTGTGAGCATTTCAGATTGCAAATCAATGTGGCATTTTCCTCTAGAAAAAGACTTGATTCCTGGTCAGTGTCCTGCAATTCATTACATTTTAGATAATCATGCAGGCAGGCCAAAAAAAAAAAGGTAGCTTTTACATCTGTGCATTTCTTCGGTATATTGTGTTGAATTATTAAATCGTTTGGAAATAATATACTACAAATATGGAGACATTAGTAAGGGTGAATGATAGAGAACATGAAGGAAAAAGAGAGAGGGAAGTGGCACCATCTCTCAAGAAAGGCTGACAACAGCTCTAGCAAGTGGGGAGGGCAAGCACAAACTCATTAAAAAAAAAAAAAAAAAAAAGAAGTGTTCTAGAAATGATTGTACTTACCCTACCACTACCTGTAGGTAGGTTACATGTTGCTAAAGTCATGGGAAGTCTGGAACCAGGGACAAATTATTTCAGTAAACTAACGCTGAAGTTGGAATTGGGACAAACAGGAGGAATGGTAAGGAAATACATGCACAGCAGAAAGACAGAAATTGTTAAATAGTAATTTCTAAAAAAAAAAGGGGCTTTGAAGAATAGAAACCTACCTTCAAACCCACTCTCCCACCTTGTATTATACTTCCTAAAAGATGCCTGAAGTCTGACACAGCATTAACACAGCAATAAAATTAAGCAACAGCATTTGCAGATTTCAAGCTGTCTCACAGAAGTTAAGACCAACTTGACCACAGTGAAGACCAACGAGAAGAGGGAATCACTGCAGCAGAAGCCTCGGGATGAACTTTCCAAGCCTGGCAGAGTTACTGCTGTAGCATTGTAAAGCTAGAAGCTTTGAGTAAACCCACAAGCTCACAAGTTTTACTTGCGGTAGTTCAAGCTCCTTCATGTACGGCCGTTACCTGAAACCAGGAGCTTGAAAAACATGATTTTGGGGCCATGCGAGGAAGTTCAGTGCAGGCCACTTCCTTTAGCTTACTACAGATGTTATTATTCACATCAGAGAACCTGCTCTGTTTTCTGGTGCTAAAGACAACAATTGCTCTGGAAATCTGCCAACAGCTCAGTTTAAACACACATTACACCAAAAGATTAAAATCCAACAATTTCCTCATCTGGGAAATTTTGCAAGCTGTGGTGTTTAAGGTTGGCGCCCAAACAAGTTTCAACTGGGCGATTTTACCCTACCTTATGTTTCCTGTGCAGTCAGAGGCAGTGGAAATCCCCACAGAGTAACACTCACACAAGTTATCTGACAGCAAAATCTGGGTTCAAGCACTAGTCGGGCACTGTTTTACTGCAGTTTATTCCTGATTTTCAGGCACTGTGCTATTCTCTACTTTGATTTCCTTTTCAGGATGGAGCAACAGAAAAAAAAATACACTGTGAAACAGTTTAGTCTGCAAAAACTTTGAATCACATTTGCTAAATGCGGATTTTGTACAACTCTAGAGTAAGATAAAAAAATTCTCTAACCATTACATCTGAGTCTGAATTTAAGACGAAGGAAATTATTATGAACATACACTCTGCATTTACTACACTACAAATTAATTACATCTCTAGTGCAAGATTTAAATATGAATTTCAACCATACTTGGTCTACTTACTTAGCCATCCGATTTAAGAATGCTTGAAAGATTTAAAAGAAGTTATTAAAACACAATATTCAAGCGGAGAAACAGCAAGTCAGTCTAGATATGCAAGCAGCTACATTTAAGCAACAATGAAAGATATTACAAACAGTTAACTTTCAAAACATTGCTTCAGTTTCAATAAATATGATATTACTAATCAACTTCACTACCTTAATGATTTTAGAAGGAGGAAGTTCAGCAATTATAATACAAAATAAAAAAGCCTTGCTGCGTTGCCTGAACTACCCCCTTTTCTCTGCATAAGCCCTTCATAATTTCCAGTGTCTGTGGAAGTGTTTTCTGATTTTTCCATATAGATTTCATTTTCTATAGCTCTGCTTTCAGCAATTGAGTGAAATGGTACTGCCTAGGTACTAACAGCTCAGGTACTATACAGGTAGTTTCTGCTGGCAAAATGGGTTTTCTGACCTACATCAAGTTGGGCAGGTTTGTACAAACCATATATTTAATAACAGATGATTTCACCTCCAGATATTCCACAGGGAAAAATTTCAGCCGCTACAGATAGAGTTAAAAAAACACTGCAGCTGCTTGTAAATTTCTATCCACAGTCTACTTGTGTTGGTATAAATTTGATTTTAGGTTAAAATCAATCAACAAATCCAGCTGTAAGAATTCTAGTATACAGCTACAGATTCCAGGCAGCGTGCTGATGTCCCCTGCTAAACTGTACAAAATCACACGTTTGCCATATACCCGTCAAATTGTAACACACAGCATTCAAGAGAGCTTTGAGATACGTATTTAAAAGCAAGAGATTAGGGACTGAGTAGAGCTGAGTGACATAGGGCTGGGCGTGGGGCGAGGGGAGTCCCAGCCAAGCCAGCTCCAAATGCTGCAACCTGCCATTTCAAAAGCAACCCCGCTAACCTGTGCCCTGCGACGCTCAGAAGCGCTAACCCATTGCTGTTGCTATAGCACACTGTTTTCCCTAGTTTTTATCATGGTTCTTGAAGGGTTATGTTAAAGCAAGGCTTCCCTATAGATTGTTCAGAGAAGCACTTCAAGATAGAGGCAGGTGAGCATGATCCATCAGCAAGGCTAAACCTCTTAAAACTTTTCTGATCTCTGAAGGTTGGCAGCAAATGGAGAGCCAGTGAAGATAACTGACAGGTATCCCACAGAGAAATTCTAGCAGGGTCAGAAACAGTCTCTGTCACAGATTCCTGTCCTCCGGACACAGAACTGTGCTAACAGAGGCTACCCTCGGTGACAGGAGGTTTAGGTTTGGGAAGAAACCCCCTTGTATTCCTCAATACCAAAACCCCTTCCAAAACTCACAACATACAGTAGATTAAAAGTGTCATCTGGATTTAATGCTTGCTATCTAGCTTGCAGCTATGGCTTGTACTGAATGCTACTGAACTAAACATCCCAGATTTCAGAAAACCGAGATCATATAGGATGCCCTCTCATGCAGAGCAGGGATTAAGTTTTAAAAAGACAGTATAATCTGGGCGCAGGAAGATTATTTGAAATCGGAGATCAAAGTTAGCACAGGAAAAGCTTAGTCAATCATTAATATGGAAGACAACCCCCAGTATTACCCACTCCATGAATAAAAGTTACATTTAAGGCTCATCACAGTTTCTTAAAAGAGTCTGAGCCACTGTTGCTGACAAGCTAGTGAAATAACAAATAAATAGTAAATGAAGCAAAGGGGAGGGCAACAGATCGTAGAAGTAAGAATCTTCAAACTTAGACAAGCTTCTTCACAGTTTTCTGAAAATACCGTACAGTGTAGGTAACCTGTATCTCAGACACCAAAAACCCCAAACCAAGCACCAAAAAAAAAAAAAAAAAAAACACCAAACAAAAAAACCAAAAACCCTACAGAAAGAAAACTGGTTTGGTCTTTTTTTTTTTCCATTGTAGGGGCAATACATTCTAGAAAACTAACTGGAAAAAGCTTGACAACAATGAAAAGAAAAAACTTTAAAAGTCAAGGAAAACAGATGTCTCTGAAATGCCAAAGAGCATTACTTCAAACACCAAATAATTCATACTGAAGAATGCATGACATGCTCCTTCAAGAACCTGGGTGCCTTTGTTGAATTCCTAGTCCTTTTGTGCAACATCTACAACGCAAACTGATGCAGCCTTATCGAGGCAGATTAAAAGCAGGAACTGCCTCCTGTGAGATGCGAACCACGTAAAAGCTGGAAGCAGCAGCCGGAGACGATGCACTGTGTGTGCAGACGAAAGTAGGACACAGCATCTGCCTTCTCAGGATGGAATTTTAAAGCTCTGGCAAGAAACTTCTGCTGAAACGGTTAAAAAAAATGGTGACACCTATGTTCCAAATCAGTACCAGTTAATCAGCCATCACACCGAGGGAATAATTATTACAAGTCTACAGGTTGTAGCTCTCATGGGGAAGACAAGAAAAATAAATGTACAGGTAGTCAGTGTGCAAACAGGGCTGGTGGGGGCAACAAGGAGCTCTGAGGAAAAAAGCATAAATATGAGTTTATGCTCCAGACACGCCGGCACCAGTAAACTCATCACATCTCACCAGGCAGGACTGGGAAATCCAGCTTCTCAATCACAGCCAGGGTCTAGGAGTTAGTACCAGTGTACTGCTCCAAGCTGAGACATCACTGAATCAGTGTTGTGTATCAGTGAGGAGAAAAACAGCGTAAATATTTATGTTGCATTGCAAAAGAATAAAGGCTAAATTTGGAGTAAAACCTTGCAGTCAAACGCTGCATAGAAGCAAACATACAGCAAGGTGAACCTCTCTTCTGAGAGAAGACACATGCCAAAAGTAATTTAGAAATTACACTTGGTTCTCAAAGACCCAATGTGAAGCAAACTTTTTATATATTCTATAAAAGCTGCCACGGGTTCTGCAATACTTATTTTTCTTGCTCTCTTGTAATCCTCCCTTAATCATGGGTGTCTTAAATTCCCATTGGGAGTAATGCCTGTTCTGTGACTTACTTCCGTTTGTCTCTCCGAATGGTCCATGAAGCACCTGATTCCAGAAGTCAGCTGAAGGGCTGAACTGAACAACTGAGCAGCAAAGCTGCTCCTTGATGTGTGTACCACCCATCTTCCTTCGTCTCAAGAGGCTTCTTGACAAAGTGTTTTCTCAAAAGAATGACTTACTCAAACTGTGCAGATACCAATCAAAAACTTCTAAAACCGTGCAACAGGCTTAATTTACCCAAGGCCTCTGCTGACATGAGATGCAGCTGATAAAATTCACCAATGGGTGTACAAAAACATTTACTAACTGGTGCATGTGGGACAAACTATGTAGTCTGAAGTGCTTTAAATACACTACAATGCTAATAATTACGTGCAAGCTACAACTACCAGTCCTAACTGGACTGATTTCCTCATGGGGAGGAAGACACCTTAGTGTCTCTTCTTGTGTTTTAAGCATTTATAAATTATCAAAAGCCACAAGAAGAGGTTTCCAAACTGCATCTTGTTATTTGCGGCACAGGAAACGCTTGTATCAATGCTTGTATCAATTGCACGCTGTGCAAGGTAAGTTTCTATCCAGCAGGAGACGAAAAAAAAAAAAGAGGAAATATTTTGAAGAATTAAGATGACATTTTTGGTTCTACTCATCCTCCTTACTCTCCCCTTTTTACCTTGATGTGCCTTAAGCTTGACATGTGTTTACCCTGAGCTTATTACAGTCCTTACAAGATAACAATGTACTAAAAAAAAAAAAAAGGTGTTCTTCCTGCATGCCTTTCCATGTATTTCTTAGCTTGACCATAGCCTTTACATATAAAAGTAGACAGCAAAATAAATTTCTACAGAGATTTTTCAAAATCTGCGGCTGATGCCAGAATTTCAGAATGCAGCATCTATATCTTAGTCCTGACAGGGATTAATTTCCAATTGTCTTACAGAAGTCACCATGGAGAAAGCCATCAGAGCCAGGGAAACACCCATACTCTCAAAAAGGTGTTTGACGCCACTGTTCCTGCACAGAGTTGGATCTCAGAGGGCCACAGCAGGCTCTGATGTCTGAAAAAAGAAGTGCCAATGTTCTAGTAAGATAATTACGGCCCCAGGATATTGCGATCTAAAGTAACAAGAAGGATACTTTTGATGTCTGTGATTTTTATGCAAAAAGGGTCTGCAGTATTTACTTGATTCTGTAACCTGAAGTCAAAGCTTCGTGTCTATGTACCAAAGGAACAATCTTCATTTTTCAAGTTATCTTCTAGGTGCATCTCAAAATAATAAAAAACAGGTGGCATACCACAGATCTACAGAAAGGAATGGTTTAATCGTACCAAGATGCCTTTAAATCAGTGCAGAAATCCCCGAGAGACGTGGTACAAAATTACAAAACAGCTACTATCAGATTACTGTAGCCAAAGATGCTGAAATGAGTTGGATGCAGACAGCATGCGATAATTTATAAAGTGGGATGTGGAACGGTTTAACAAGGTACGAACTGAGCATCTCCATGTGAGGATAAAACAACCACGGGTTACTAAGCAACCATACGGATTAAAAGTCAGGAGTATTACTTCAACAAAGCATCACCAGGTAGATCTCGAAATATACTGCATACAAATTTTAAAATTATTTTATGAAGTTCTACAATGTTTGTGCAGTGGATTGAACTGTTGTGGGAGATGCAGTTTTTTCTCTCTAGGCTACCATTTAAACCGCTTTCAGGTTTCAAAAACTAATGATACATCTGTCCACAGGCATAATTATTAAGAAATACTAACAAAGGTGGGATGAGGCAATGTTCTGGGCATTATTTTATACAACAGTCCACAAAAAGAAAGAAAAGCTGGAAAACTGCAACTGATTATAAAAACACAAGTGTATGTCCATGGAAAACGGCTCTTTGATATTTGTGTTCTTCTGCAGGTAGAACAAAGTAACAGCTGAAGTAAGCTCCATTTTAAGACACTGACACGCTCTAACTTAAACACTGTAATTTGCAGTCCTAGACGAACGGTTTGTTGTCTGTCACAAAGCACTTTCCTAGGCAGGCTTGTTCTGCTCTGGGTGTTGCAGACCTCCATGCCTCTCCAGACCCAGCTCTTCGCGCGCTGCACCGCATCAAACAATCAGATTCCCCCAGGGCATCACAGGTGATGCAATCGACCTAAAAAACCTTGCCCGAGAATGACTTTGCAAAGCCACTTCCAGAGAAAAAGCTCACTCATTTCTACAGGCAAGTCAATCTCTGTCGGACAAGCTCCTCCTCCTCAAAGAGAGAAAACCTGTAGTGAATCACTTGCGATTCTGATTTTTGCGAGTTACAGATCTTTTCCTGCATGGATATGGGGAAGCTTTCTTGCTCTTCCTTTAAAACAGCATGACCACATGGAACAGGCATGGTACGTGGGTGGTATCAGGTACCCATCTCGGTATCTCCACGAAACAGCGAACTCCTTTAAACTACATTGCTGAGTTTGCAGAACTTTTACATTCACACTCCCAGGGTTATTTTAATGAGACTGAAAAGTTAAGAAAAACTCCAGTTTCAAGATGGACTAAGGGAGGAGGTAAGAGTTCTTGATGCCATGGACACAGGGAGAGTCTGAATCTGCAGGTCAGAAATACTAATGTAAAGTATAATGTTTTGCACCGATTCTGATTATAAATGCACTTAAATTGTTGCTCAGCATACTGAGGATATTCTAGTGTGTCACTGTCTGTGAAGTGATGGCCAAGGATGTTACCACCCTACAGCTGGGGCAGGAGGTGTCAGAAAAACATCTTTAAGCAGAACCAAAACTGCTAGGAAAAGCCTGTTTCTACTACACTTAAATTTAATAGAGCATCCCAGAGAAGCAAGTGCACACATCAACTCATTGCCTCCCCCCTGCACCGGATTGTGTAGTATTTTCTTCATATTATTTGAAGCCTGCCTCAAATGTCTTTAAAGGAGTTTAAAATTCTGTAATGGGAGAGAAACACATTCTATTAGAGAAAGCATACAGGGAACCTAATGTTTGCCAGTGTGTATCTTGCAGACACGTCTCTGGAGACCTGTGGAAGAAGTGAGACTCTTCAGGGTCAGGGTAGTAGAGGAACTGGGAGGCAATTAGTGAGGGGAAATGTATCCCTTTCTTTTCAGGAAGGGCAGGAGTACTCTGTTCCTGAAAAACTAATTTTGCAGAAAAAAAATAACAATACGTGACAAGTGGTTGTTTGTGCTGTATCCACTTTAACTTCACATCCTTGAAATGGGCCAGTTACAAAGTTGTAAATATTATCCTTAGGAGAGCTTTCAGATTAAAACATGTGGGATGAGTAAGAGAGGAGTAAGAGAACTCACCAACTCCTGCTGAGTTTCCAGACAGCTTGAAGCAGACATTTACAATTATAGAAAATGAAGAGATTCAGTAATTCTCATAAAAATAGCATTAGAAATCATTTATAAACAAGCTGCAGGTTTTTGACTGGATGATGTGGCAATCTAGGTATTTGCATCATACATCTGCTGATACCATATCCTTCAGCAGAAGGAGAGGTACAACATTTAACTCCGTCAGTCTTATTTTGCCCTGCCACTCCTTGCAAACACATTTTACCTTGCATTCACAGCTAAGAGAAAAACAGTTCCACTACAGTTGTATTTATATAAAGAAATATCAACAGGTACTGAAGAAATGTGAACAAACCCAAGTAGAGAGCTTCCTAGAAAAAGCATTCGCTTAGCCAGGACCCACCAGGGTAAATTTATACATCCTGACATGCAGGTCCTAGAAAGATGCAAAAGATCTATGTCAGTTTGGTATGCTGGTTAGCTTTTTCTTTTAATCAATGGAATAAAGTTGTAATTCTGCGTAAGAGAAGGGTGTGAGGCATCAGCCAAATGCCTTGTTTTTCCAAACAGAGTAAAACCTCCATCCACAATACCAAGTCCAGTCCTTCACAGGTCTGGGAGAGAACTTACAACACTGACAGCTTTCAAAAAGCAGCATGTGAGTATCATGTTAAAACAGACATTGCTAGGTGAAAATGTTAAAACAAACTTCAGATCCGTAGCACTCATGCTATTCTTATTATTTTTTTCAGGATGGGCAACAAAATGTTTCTGAACTGTCTATAGCAGCAGTGAACAAATTATTGCTGAAAGAATCTTGATCCAGCTGTTGTTCTTTTTAGTAATGGAAATACAAATCGTGCCTTCGCTAACATCTACTTTAGTAATGTTTTATGCATTTTGATCTGATTCCACGTAATACTAACACACACTGACTCACAGACCAATATGAAACAATGCTACTTCTTAGAATTAATCTGTATCTGCAGTCTGTTCTTTCAAGGAATAAAGTTACATTTTAAGATCTGTTTAGATCCTTTGAATCTCACCTAGCTTAAAGAGGCAACTACAATCCAAACAAAAGCTGAAAGACAAATGTTGAATTTCTCTAGTAAAAAAAACAAACAAACTTTGTCTTTCTCCTGTACACCTCAGACAACATGTTCTTCATAAAATGGAAGTTGTCATTACTGTAAGTACTTTACCATTTGAAATAAGTCAAGACTAAAAAGGAGTAACTGACCTGGTCCAGAAAAGTACACTGAATTCAAATCCAACTGAAGTGTATTTTTTAAATGGCACAAATACTGACAGTGAAAATGTTCACCTGCTACACATCCATATGCAATTGTCATTCAGCGAACTCCTTCAGCATGTGAGCGGGCCTATTAAAGCTGATTGACTACTAATATACTAAAGCAGGCTGCTAAATCAGGGCAGGCATTTTACAGTACAGAATTCACAGTGACAGATTATCGGTAACAGCATGTTCACCATACACCCCGAAATCTCAAAGAAAAAAAGGTAAAACATACAGAGTACACGTCCACATATATCTAAACCTGTAATGCAGAAAATGCTGTTTATACAGGGGTCCTCCAGCTTACCTGTGGCTTGGCAGAAGAGGTGAAAGGGTCCCCGGACACTAACATGCTGTGCCTGGTCACTTAGGAAAGGTGGCAACAACATGACCTTTACAGGGTCTGTGCCAGACCACGCGTCAGGCTGGGTACTGGTGGGTGAACGTGAACCACTTCCCACACAGGACAAAAAGGAGGTACCAGTAGGAGGGAAAGGTATAGGAGATGAGGCTGTGTGACAGAAGAGGACAGAAAAGAAAAATAAAGAGGGTACTAAGGAAAAAAGTTGTAAGAAATACATCACACACTGAAGAAATAATGCAAAAAGACAATGAATTTTAGGAGGGTGATAAGAGGAAGTGTCCCTAGGCCCCTAGAGAAGAAAGCTTTCCTCCTTCACTGGCATTTCTTTCTCCACCCTTCCCATCCCCTCGCCCCTGGTAATAACCCATTCAAATAAAGCTGAGAAAAGGATCTACTTCAAATTAATTACAAAAGTTTTCACTTTTCCCCCTTAAACAAAACCACAAGGAACATTAGTACTTGCAATATGGAAAGCAGCGTCTTTGTGTCAAGTTTCATAAAAGTCAAGATATAATACAATTTATTTTAATATTTATTCTGTTATATGTACATAATTAAAAATAGAAAAATAAAACCAAACTGAATCTTATAAAATATAAACTGTTTACACTAAGATGGTCTAAAATTATGTTCACATGAAAGTTCAACATAGAAAAGCAGCCCAGGCACACCGCTATGTACTGTTAAAATGTACTCTACTTCTAGCAATATTTACAGAAAGATGCCGTGAGAGGAACAATTCTTCAGGACTGTACCGCACAAAATGCTTTTACAGACAAACAGCGCTGCTGTGAACCAGGTTGAGAACAAATGCACACTTTCACGTTTGCAGGCATGATTCACAATAAACAGTTCAAACAACTGATTGAGCAGCTCCAGTTTCAGTCTCCAGTTGCACCAGAGACTGGAAGGTGTCATCCAGAAAGGGTGACACTGCAAAGATTTGTCACAAAAAGAAGCTGAGTTATTTCTGAATCTGAAAAAAAGGGGAAAAAAAAAATCAGCAATGCTTTGTCATCAGGCTGTATTCCTAACAGTCCATTCCAGCGAGTCACTAGCTGAATTATTGTAGTTAATTCTTCTTGATTCCTGTTTTGCTTCCACAGTGCAAAAAACCTCTCTCCACATCACTGCTAACTGACAGCTGCTTGCCTGTACTGTTTCATTAAAAAAAAAAATTAAAAAAAAATCCAGTTTTGTATAGAAAACAGAACACAACTATGTCCAGCTTGCTGATTAAGGGGGAAATAAAAAAAAAAAAAAAAGCATTCCTAAATCTATTATTTCCTCCCTCCCTCTACGCTTACTGCATGTTTTGTATTGATATTGTTGTATCTAAACTTCTAAGAAAGCAGCAAAGAACAAAGCCTTTAAACAAGATTATCCCTGAGAGTCTTACACAAATCAAGCCAATGCTATCCCCATTATACCTTAAAGTCTAAGATACTTAAAATGCAGTTAAAATTAACTTTAACCAACTAAAGAGACCTAGGTGTGTCAAAACAAAAGTGTAACATTAATCACTAGAAGAAGAAAAAAGAAAAAAAATGTCCCAATCTGGACAAAAGTCTATAATTTACCAATCTGATAAACTAAACTTAATTTCCAATTTGGAATTAAAATGAAACTAGGTCTTTTTTTAATGGTGGCTAAAACCTGTGTAGACTGAAGTACTTTTTAAAGCCAACCGAATTAGAAAGTTACTTTTATCCTCTAGAAGAACAGGGCTGAAGAACAAGCAAGTAACTTCAGAGCAAAGCGCTCACTGGGAGAAAAATTGGGAACAAACAAATGGTGATCTGAAACTGGCCATTTCTAAAAAAAAAAAAAAAAAAGGACAGTACAACACAAGATGCTATGTTCTGCAGACAAGAACACCGCTGCTCTAATCTGGTGAGATCTGAACACAAAGTGGCTTGCTGTACAGCTTAAGCATGTAAACCCCACTATGGCTCAGCTGTCATCCCCATGCTCTCCGTGCCCAGCTTGCTGCAGGACCGCAGCCGGTTTCCACCACTGAAATGGGCAATGAGGTCCTTCAGTCTCCCTCCGCATCCGAGTCGGCGTACTTGAGCTCGCACTTGACATCGAAGGGCTTGTCCTTGGCCTCTCGGGGCGCGGGCAGGTCCCCAGGCTGCAGCTGCCCGTTCCCGCAGTCGGGCTCAGTCTCGTAGCCGGTGTCGTGTGCCGGCTTCGGCTGCTCCCCGCTCTGGTGGCTGATGCTGCCTTGCTCCACCAGCGTCTCCTTCACGCTCTGCTCGCAATCAGAAAAATCTGACTTTTTCTTCTTACCAAGCAGCATGATAGACCGAAATTTCAAGCACTGCCCTGGCAAGTACCCTTTGTAACAGTTGTAGGAGAGCAGGCACAAAAACAGAATAAAAAAGAAGAGGAAGAGGAACATCAACAGGAAGTTATCATTTGACTTGAGGAACATCGTCTTTTCCGGGACCGCATCAGGCATCGAGTTGAAGAGCTCAGTGTTGGAGGCTGCACTTGTTAGGACAGGGCCAATGGGCTTGGTCACTATCCTTGCTGTCGTTACCGGCACCATCTGAGTGGTTGAGGTGTGAGCAGCAGACCCCTCGGTTGACACAGCTGATACTTTTGGCACATCACTATTACCTTCTGTTGGTGCGGCTGCCACAGTGGGGCCCAGCGTGGTATGCTGGATCTTTTTCAGTTCCAAAACATGCTTAGCCAGCACTTGAGAAAATTTCTTATTCTTCACTTTTTCTTCTGACAGACACTGGTAAACACCGCTGTCTCCTTCTGATAAATTGAAGATGAGCAGTGCCTTTTCCAGCAGACGGTACTTGGGGCTCTCCACTCTCAGCACGTCATCTTTGAACTTCCAAACTACCTGTGCCAGATTGGACTTTTGAGAACACTTGAGTTCTGCTGTGCTCCCATGCTTGAACGTATGCTGTAGGGAATTCTCTCTTACTTTATCTGGAACATCAAAATAAATGTGCAGAGTATCAGCAATGATTCCTGTCTAATCCATACAGTTGCATGAGACTGTGCTATAGGCTTAACAGAAATGTAAAGATTATGGCATTCAGATTACCTCACAAGACCAAGATGACAGCATGCAAGAATCTTGGTGAAATACCAAGCTACAGCTGCATGCGAGATATCAAGACAGACTAAGAAACAGGACAGCTCGAACTGTAAGACAGCCTCCACCTTTAGGTAAAGATGAGAACTTGCTGACTCGCAACTGAGCATGCACCTGAGATGAGTCATTGTTTGAGAAAAGATGCTGTATTGGGTATCACTTTATATGCAATTAGTGCATTAAGCAAATCAGCAACTCCAAAATATCCAAGAAGGAAACAAAGTGCTGTTACTCAACCTAAACTCTCCTAAAAAAATACGAGCACTTACGGAACACCCACAATGTAAATCCATAAATTAATTAAACAACGAACACGCAAAACTCTCACAGTGATCCAAAACGGATCCAAAATAGAGAAAACTCAAAGTCTTAAGCTTTGTTTACTGCACTACAAATCTCCTGTTACACTGTTCTTTTTTAAGATCTCCTTGATCTCATGGTAGCAGCACAGACTACAAAGAAGGGACCTGTGATTACTTGCTTTAAAGCACTATGGAGGGTACTTCAGCTGCTCTGTATCACGTCCTGAGTCTCCCGCCCCTCTCACCATAAAACCAGCTTTTTTCAGGATAATTTCATGTGATCCGGCAGCAATAACCAAGCACTTAACAAGGCTCACAGTAGAGTGTCAAATGCTACATCACAGAGACAGAAGCCTCTGCCCTAGAAGTACTTATGGTAAATATTGCTTTCATTCAGAAGTCGCTGTTGAGGGACCCACCTTCATTTCACAGGTTTGTGCACTGCACACTGCAATGTACACAAACAGACATCTTAAGACAACGTGCAGGCTGTACGGATGCTCAAATACTCAAAAGCAGAATCTCATACCTATTAAAATATAAATGAGCGTCCAGATATTCACAAAACCCAAGTTGAACTAAACGCAGCTCTTTCATTACTTCACCTAGACATGGAAATAGCTCTTCAAAGACCAACTCACCAGAACAAGATGATGCATCTCCACCTATGTTCTGAATCCAGTTCCTGTAAAAGGAAGTCCAAGTATTACAACTTCAAATCTTGTTTCCTACAGCCTGACCATGCTCTTGTACTAAGACAGACTCATCTAAGTAGCATAAGCAGGCACAGATGGATAGGAAAAAGTCTGCATTTGAAAACATTCAGTTAAAGATATGCCAGCTATTGGTAACGGGCAAGACTGATGCAACATCAATTGTAATTGTAAGGTAATCGAAGGCTACCATTACCTTTCAACTTCACTTTCTTTAAAAATATAAACACAGGAAGCTTCAAGGGGTTTCCAAGCACAGTAAGGATCCCTTGCTAAAACACAG
The DNA here is from genome assembly GCF_037038585.1 of Patagioenas fasciata. Lineage (NCBI taxonomy): Eukaryota > Metazoa > Chordata > Aves > Columbiformes > Columbidae > Patagioenas > Patagioenas fasciata. Next base: position 34,927,796 of record NC_092560.1, read on the forward strand.
TCAACACAAGTGGTGTACTTGTCACAGAATGCCACTGGAGACTGAACCACACCAGAATTTGAACCAGCATAGAGGTATCTTCTGCCCTAGAAAAAAAAAACACACAACAAAAAAACACAGCCAGTCACTTTCTCGAAGCTGAACAATCCAATCCATGAAACAACTTAAAAATTATTAGAAGAGCTGCATGCATACAGCCATGTTTGTAAAAACTGGAGCATGAGGGAATAAGCATTTTGATTAGTTTTTGTTTCTGGAAAGGAAACTTATCTTGAAAATATTCAGCAATCCTGGAAGTGTAAAAGGACAAAAGAACAAAAAACCTGAAACAGTTTGTGAGAGCGAAAAATAACCATGTCTAACTGTAGCTTTGGCACACATTTTTTTCCACAAATAACAATTCACCAGCAATCCTCGTAGAAGGTGAGGCAAGCCTGTGCTGGCAGCATGGCTGCAGTAGGCACAGGCAAGCCTGAACAGGCAATGCTTGCTGTGTGCAGGACCTGCTCCTGTTAAGCCAAACCAGCCCTACAGCCGTCAGCTCTTCCACCAGTCAGGTCTCTGCCACCACATCAGCATCAGCCTTCCAAGAGTCAAGTGCAGCTGCCTGCTCACTAGTCAAGGAGGAGCACTGGATAGTATCCAAAGGAAGGAGCACCAGCACTGCACCTAGGAAAAGGGGGATGTAAACAGAAGGGCTGTCTGACTGGCTGTTGCTGGGGAATCCCAAACAAGTCTGACTCTGAGCACAGCAGGAAAAGACCACACTCATCCCAAACATCCTTCTCACAAAAGGTGGGCAGCTGCCTTATTTCACTCATCTGTTTCAAAGGTCAGGGAAATCGACAGCTAAAGGTAAATTGTGAACTTATATATTATTATACAAAGCCTTCAAGAAAGGGGCTTGCACTGCAACCCAAAACCACCAGTGACAGCCTCTAGTCCTTTCGAGAGGCTGTGCACACGAAGCTGAACAGCACATCCCACCTTGGCAGTGCGTCGGCTTCATCCTGAGCCGAATACCGAGTGGATTTATCAGCACCCTACTGCAGTTGTCATAGCAAATGAGCCGGATCCAAGCACAGAGTGACTTGGTCTGTATGGCAGCAATACAGATCTCAGTATGTAGAAATGTACTCAGGGATAGCGTCTGCAGTGAGAATGCTTGACGCTGGCAGGATGGTTATGGTCACAAAGTGACCAGCAGACAACCAAGGAAGATTTCTAGTAGAGAAACATTCTTTAAAAACCTCATGTTTGTGGTATGGACTTCTAGTCTCAACATCAGAAACAAGCCTCATGAATGTAACTATATGGCTACGGTAGATCCTCTTACACAGCTTCTGGGAAATCCACAGGCTCAATTACTTCTCTGAAGTGTCTGTACACCAACAGATGTAGCATGGAGAATGAACAGGAAGAATTAGAGATCTGTGCATGTTCACAGGGCCATGATCTCATTGCTATTACAGAGACATGGTGGGACAGCTCACATGACTGGAATGTTGTCATGGAGGGTGTCAAGGTTTAAAGAACTGGCTATATGCTTTTCAGAGAAGACAGGCCAGCAAGATGAGGTGGAGGAGTTGCACTTTGTGTGAGAGAGCAACTCAAATGTATTGAATTCTGCCTAGCAGGGGATAACGAATGAGTTGAGTCCTTATGGGTAAAAACTAAGGGACAAGCCAGCAAGGGGGACCCTGTCATGGGTGTTTACTACAGGCCACCTGATCAGGAGGGACAAGTCAATATGGCTTTCTATGGACAGCTGGAAGTAGCCTCACGATCACATGCCCTGGGAGACTCAATGGGAGACTTTAATCACCCTGACATCTGCTGGGAAGACAACACAGCTAGAAACACACAGTCTGGGAGGCTCCTACAGATCACTGATAACAATTTCTTAACACAGGTGGTGGAGGAGCCAACAAGGAGAGGCGTGCTGCTGGACCTTGTCCTAACAAACCAAGAAGAACTGGTTGGAGACGTGAGGGCTGGGGACAGCCTCAGCTGCAGTGCCCACGAGATGGTGGAGTTCAGGATCCTGCGTGGAGGAAGCAGGACAATAAGTAGAATTACAACCCTGGACTTCAGCAGGGTGAACTCTGACCTCTTCAAGGTCCTGTCTGGAAGAATTCCATGGGATTCTAGAAGGTAGGGAGGTCCAAGGGATCTGGTTAATATTCAAACATCACTTCCTCCAAGCTTAAGATCAGCACGAAATAAATCAAAGGGAGCAGGAGACCTGCAAGGATGATCAAGGAACTTCTGACAAAACTCAAGTGGAAGAAAGAAGTTTACAGAGGTGGGAAAAGGGACAGGCCAGTTGGGAGGAATATAGGAATGTTGTCAGAGTATGTAAGGATGTAGTGAGGAAGGCCAAGCTCCACTTGGAATTAAATCTGGCCAGTGGTGTAAAGTACAAGAAGGGCTTCTTCAAGTACATCAGCAGCAAATGGAAGGTCAGAGAAACATAGGTCTGCGGGTAAATGAGGTGGGATCCCTGGTGATGGACGGCACAGAGAAGGCAGAGCTACCAAATGCCTTCCTCGCTCAATTCCATCTTTACTGCCAAGGCCAGTCCTCAGGTATTCCAGACCATGGAGACAGAAAAGTCTGGAAAAAGGAAGACTTTCCCTTGGTTGAAGAGGATCAGGGTAGAGATCATTTAGGCAAACTGGACATCCACAAATCCATGGGCCCAATGGGATGCACCCACACACATATATATACTAAGTTGCCAGTGTAGTGCATCATACAAAAATAATGCAAACGTCTCCAGTGAAATCTATGAGCTTGGAAGCTTTTAATCACTGATTTTCATTTGACTATCAGAGGCATACTCTGGTCTCAAGACTTTTTCCAATTAGGAGCATGAAAGGACAAATAAGCGTGCAAGATGAGCTTGAAAGATTTATGGTGTAAAGTTCTCCTCCACTGAGCTGACTGTGTTGGTATGCAGTTTGTTAAATAGCACACAAAAATAAAAGCTGTGTCTAAGATATCCTGGCAGTATTCCTAAATCCCTAGCTGCAGAGCATTTATCCATTGCTACTGAATGCCAGTACTACCTAACAGACACTTCAAGAGTGTCACTCTTTCCTTAAGAGATCCCAAAATTTCACCAGTTGAGTGGTTTGATGCTACGAGCTACTGCTCAGGGTAATAATTTCATGGACACTCATGGATCTGCAGGTCAACATAACTAGGTTCAACAGCCTAACTAGCATACAAAGCAAACACACTGATTATCCTCCCACTGTCACAAAATCACGCCAGGATTAAACCCAGCGACTGATTAATAGCACAAAACGACCGCTGGGTTTGAAGCCTGCAGCAAGGCTCGTGTGCCCAAGCTGCAACTGCAGGTGGTGGCCCGTCAGGCAGACAGGACCTCAGAGGTCCTCACCCCCAGGTGCACCAACATGACAGCTCCCACAATATACCTAGCACACAAAAGCCTGCGAGATTTGGGACAGCAGAAACCAATTAGTTACACAATTATGAGCCTCTCTGCTAGACAAGACTGTTCTCTCTGTTTCTAGGTCTATTTCCTCAGAAAGATGCAGGACTTCCCTGCTAAACCCACAAGAATTTTTCTACATGGATTTGCAATGGCCACAAGGGGTCAGGATTTTTACATGACTCCTAATATGAAAAGGAGTACCTTAGAAACTATGCAGCATTCTCCTGTGCATGAAATCCACACGAAGACCTGCAAACCTGTGCCCCACAACACCACCTTCCCCACATCTACATACCTTCAGAAGCTTGTCACCTACCAAACCCACTGAAATGCAGCAGCCAATAGGCAATATTACTGCAGTGTGAGGAGTAAGATGCAGCCCTTGGCTCCATGCGCAGTGACATCTTCTTTCGCCACTGACACAAGTTACAAGGGGCACTAAAACGTTTTGTGGAAATGCAAAATGAGATGAGTGCTGCCTAGCACTTACTTTTTTGGATGAAAGCAAGAGAGTTTGGACTGGCTCAAAGTTTGGGAAAAGTTGTGTTTCTTCAATAATATGCATTCCATTTTCATAGCTGATGGCTTTGTGCAGGGCTCCTCGATCTGAAACAACAAAGCAATATATTAAATAAGATCCTTAAAAGAAAAAGGCATGGAAAAATATTGCACTATTCCTATAAACTATCTCACTAATCTGCTTGCTGTTCAACTGAAGACATCACACAACTCTGTGTCAATGGCAACCATTAAACCCACCATCATAAGGAATTCTGAGCAAGAAATAACATTTTCAAAGAAAAATGACTGAGAGATTATCTCATTTGTGTTTTTGCTGTACACATGCAGTGTTGTGGTTCTTTTCCTGCAATACCTTTTCAAAGCATGTAAGATTCTCCACTTAACATGGTCCCTTAATTTTTAACAAAAACATTAGCTGGAGTAAAAGTATTGTAAATATGGAAAAGTCCAGAATTTCTCTTAGGACACACTTCAGCCTGAAGAATCAGAGTATCACTTAAAAAAGGTTTGCAGAACTCACCTGTACTGATGAACATAACATCATATACGGTGCCATTGAGTGCTCTGACTCTGTCCACCACAATCTGTGTGTACTTCACATCTCGTTTTACTAGTCGAGGTCTGTCTCCCATTGGAGTCACTGAGTCATCCATTAGAGGATGATCTTTAACAAACTGCAATGTTTTGTCTGGTAAATTCAGAGAACTCATGTAGTTCGATGCTCTGGCTTCATTGTTTATACACTGGGGGGGTGGGGGGAACAAACCAAAAGAAGACAACCAATTTATATCATTTACTTGTATGAAACAGAGATAATTAACAGCAGCTACATGCATTTTTTCCCCTGCATTAATCTGGCCAGTAAGGACACCTTTACATTACATTAATTCTAACATAAAAGGTTCAAGTCTTGTAGCACTTCGGCTTCTGCAATGTACTAATCCCTTCACTTCAGACTACATTTTTCTTTGAACCTGAAACACATTCCAGGAAAATATTATTTCTGGTCGGAAGGAAGGAAGGAAGGAAGGAAGGAAGGAAGGAAGGAAGGAAGGAAGGAAGGAAGGAAGGAAGGAAGGAAGGAAGGAAGGAAGGAAGGAAGGAAGGAAGGAAGGAAGGAAGGAAGGAAGGAAGGAAGGACGGAAGGAAAAACACTTAGTACTACGAACATTTTGGCTTGCAGAGCCATGCACTGCATTGGATAAACCTGCTGAACCTACTGACGTGCAACAATTGCTATGCTTCTGTTCATCTGAACTAAAAAGTATTTGATGTTGTTTAGTGTATACTGACATCTATTTCAGCACTAAAAAAATACAAAATCAGCAAATAACTCAATTACAAATTTTAAAATCCCACTTTTATTCTGGGATACCAAGTTCAGAATAGATCACTTAAGTGTTTTTCTACAAAGTCGTTAAAACAGAAAGTATGCAGGACAAACAAAAATTAAGCTTTAGTAGGTTATCTAGTATTTTCTAGTTTATGTACTCCTGAGCACTAAAAAAGATGACTAGTAATCAGACCCAAGATTACAGAAACTTACCGCACCGGGTCGAGGATTAGGAATTTCCCCATTATATCGTACCCATTTTGTATGAGACTGTTCAACTGTGGCACTCTGCATATATTTTCCTTTCGAGAAAACCTCTTCTACAGTAGACAGATTGTATGCACACACTGCTGACAGTCCCACGTTATTCCTAAAAGTTCAGGAAGGAAAAAACAAACACAAACCCAGGAGTAATTGTTACTTGTTGAGGTAACTGAGATTAAAAGTATCCAGATGAAGGCTCTACCAAACTTACAGTTGTGGGGTGAAGACTCCATATATCACTGGTTCCTTCAAAGTTGGAGACTTGAGAATAAAAACATCATTGATAATATTGAAAATCAGATTCTTATCAGGGATGGTACAGATCAATCTGGCCTTGAGAAAGGAAGTCCATTTTTTCTGCAAGGTCCTTAATCCTCCTTGGTCCCTCTTTTGATATGAGAAAAATAACAAGTTGTTTGTGAGGAGAATTAGCAGCATTTAAAAACCACTATTACACAGCATGAAATTACTGAACCCTGTTATTTTCTAACATTTCATCTACAGCAACACCAATAAGTATTAACACATTCGCAAACAGAAAAGTAAGGAAGCCACAGGAAAATAAGTTAGTTTCATTAGAAGAAATGCAGCAATGGCCTACTTGCAAGCAGTTGCCACCTTTATTAAAGATTCACAGTACCATGGCTTAAAGAAGTTAAGATACATTGACTAGGAATGTTTCAAAATATTTGGTACTCAAGCTATAGCTCTGTTATTTCTCTTCAAGACACAGGTATATTTGAACACTGTTAATATTTCATTACCAATGCTGTTATGCAAAATATTAAAGGGAATCTGCAGAATTTTTTTAAACAATTAAGTATAAATACTCATATATTTGCAGCCTGCCACTGATTCCTATTTCAAACAAACAGCAGTGAGAAAGCTCTCATACTCTGCAATACTTCCCTTCCAAAGCGTGCACAAGCTGTCAGTGGGCAGAGTGCCATAATAATAAGAGCCATGTAAACCTGCCTCCAACTGCTTGTTTAACAGAAATCTCAAGGGCACTAACTTGTTATTGATGTTTTGACTCCCGTGTTTAAATATAAAACAGTAAAGTCAAAATAGAATATTTCAACCCCATCAAAATGAAAGAGCTAGATAAATTTCCTGCTGGAAACAAACAACAACAACAAAAAAAACAACCCTGAGGAAATTGATGCATTCCACTGACAAGGTTTTTGTTAAATCAACATTTTCTACTGGAAAAAAAACCTCCTTCATCAGCAAGACTTTTAACCAACACTCCTGAGTGTGTGCACGAACCAGCCTAACACATTGAGGCTTAAACACAGCGAGTGTGACAGAATCAGGCTCCTGGTGACCATTTTCTTCCTTCAGGCTCTGGCAGCCCTAACAGCTTCATGGAAGCCCCATCTGCTGCACCACCATCAAGAGCTGTTCTGCTGTGGACACAGCTACAGTTCAGCTTGTATACAGCTCCTCCAAAGTAACTTGACAAACACCCTATCTGCTCAGTTCCAACCAAAGTCAATTCTTCCCAAGGAGCTGAACTTCAATTTATTTTATATATATATATAAAAAGGAAAGCCAGAGGAGACACTTTTTCTGTTGCTGTGTTTTGTGGTGGTTGGTGTTTTCCCCCCAGGGGTGGGCAGGACACCTAGATATACTGATATTTCACCACTGCGAAAAATTAAATCTAGTATTTTTTCCCAAAGTAACAATTAGGCTTTCCCAGTTCTGAAGAATTGATTGAAACTGATGATTCACTAAGATTCTCCAAGTTTGACCACTTCCATTTAACTGGCAATAAGTCCACAATAATAAACCCTTTTTAAACACACACACACAAAATTCCAGTTGAATTAGTAAAAGTAAATTGAAATATGTCCCACCTTGCACACTCTAGCTATTCTTGGAATCATCAGTTTTCCAACAAATTCATACTCCACAGACACTTCAGTGAAAAAGAAGTATATCTTGTCATCTTCTCCATCTGTGCTGTTTTGATCTGCTCTTATCACATCAGCAAAAACAAAATTGGGCTCTACAGATACAAAAAGAAGAATGTTATATTATATATGACTAATAACCTGATTTCTTCTAAGTGCCCCTAGGAGTCCTCTTTCACCCAAATTTCACACTGCATTTATCTGCTCTCCAGTCACTGACCTGCCTACACAGTCCACTGTACAAAGTATGAACAGCATTTCTAAAAATACAGAAATAGAGGAAAAAACCAAAACCACAAACCCTATGCAAAAGCACTAAGATATCTGAGACATCTCAATAGTCTGATATCTTGTTATTTCAACATCCTTCACACTCAAGTGTAGCTTTCTGATGGACCTGGAGATGTACCCTCCCTTGCCTGCCTCTCCTCTATTTCAGTAATTAGCTGAAACACTAAAAATGACAGTATCATTACAACATGTACTACAAAACTCAGTATCCTGTAGGGTTTGGACATAATGCATCTTTTCGAATACGCTAACTTCGGTCCTTTTCAGCAGGAAGCAACAGACATCTGAGCATTCACAGAACCTGAATTTTGAAATTCAGGAACTGAAATAATCAGGAATCATGATGAGCTCAATTTGAAAACCAAAACGATATGATATAACTATGCTGCTTTATTGCAAGGATGAACAAGTATATATAAGATAAACTGTAGCCCTTTAGCACCAAGTTGAAGCCTGTATGTCTTGAAGATGTTTACATCCTCAAAGCTGATAAAAATTCTGAAGCTTCAAAATAAAATCTCTTGATAGCATACAGGAGGGCACACACTCACATGTCAGTGTATGCCAGTATAACAAAATCAATTCTCTTTGTGATATTAAGACAATTGCCCCTTATCCGAGGTAAGGCACTTAAACCCTGTGTCTGTGTGATGTTGAAGAAGAAAAAATAATTTGTTTGGGTCAGTTCTCACGCCCACTTACCATTAAGCCAAGGTATTGCATACTCTGTTCTCAGAGGGCTCTGATGAGAGTGCCGTGAAATGATAGGTTCACTTCCCAAGAAATTGTAAGAAGTCCCGGAATAAAGCTCCTCATCTTTAACACAAAAACAAATATTTCAGACTTTTTTATGCACTGGATACCAAAAAGGGTACATAAATATTTCGGGAGACTACGTAAATTTAAACTTCCCACAAGAAATTATAAACACGGATTTCCTCTAAGTTGCCCCACACACATCTTCTATATTTACATTTCTGCTGACCATTCTCAAAGCTAACACTTCCACACTCGGGTTTATTATTGCTGTAACACAAGCAACTGGCCAAAGTCACCACTGTTTTTGTGGCACTTCAACACTTAACGTGTAAACCTACAGTTCATGCACAATCATTCAAATTTATTTAAGAAATGCCACAAGAGTTTTGGAAGTAATTACTTTACTCTCTATGCCACCACTACTGAAACTCCACTTTTAAGAATGTATGCAACATTGAGGGAGTGTGTTCTTTTCTTCCTCATTTCCTCTTTCATGTTACTTTGAGCTTCTCTTTTCTGATCTTGTGACGCCAGGGTACACACATGAACTCTGGTTTCACTGAATCAAGATTCAGTGGAGTCCAATCATGCAGTAATATAATTACCATAAACTTCTTGCATCCCTATTCTATCTCATGGATATGTCTTCAGGACAGCTAAAAAAAAATCTACTTGTAGATTTACTGAAATGACAGTAATTGGTACTACAGAGGCAGCCAAAGTATGTTTAGACAACCTGGACTAAATACGTCACAGACCTGAAAATACAATTTTAAAAATTGTATTTTAAAAGTTGCTTCCAAAACAACATAGTTTTAAGTTCTCCTAAGGCTGACTATGTAAGTATTTTAGTATCTACCTATATACATAGTAAAGATGTAAAAATATGGATGCAATCTACTATTTCGATATTGAAAGACTGGAGACTGACAGCAGGAGAACATTTTTATACATAACAATGAGATATGCAAGGTCTGAACTTACCAACCATAACTGATGTGTAGCTTTGAGCAGGATCAAACGGACATCTGCCCTTACCATCTTCATTTTTACCTCCAAGCTCAAACGAAATTAAATTCTGAAAAAAAATTAAGTTGAAAACCACAAAACAACTGTTAGCACTTTTTCCTACCTGTGCAAAGGTAACTGAAAAACCAACACTAAATAATGGACTACACATCATCAACTTCCAGCATCAAAGGCATTTTTGGTAAGATTATAAAAGGCGTATGTGTTTTCAGAAAATCTTGTCGACTTCAGCAGACAAAGAAAATCTGATCCTATGATTTGTGAAAGCGGGAGGAGAAGAGAACAGAAAACAAAAAGTTAAATCCAGACAGACCTCAAGAAAGAACATCCAAAACGCCAGGCAGAAGGAAAGGCAGAGAAGTTGACTGATATATGGAAAAAGCTGACAATTATTGAAAAAGTGAGAGTTTTAGAAATTCAGAAGGCTTTCTTAAGTTGATTTTAGTAATTTTTGAGATTATGTCAAATTTGTGAGGTGAGGCATAATACAACTACAACTTTAAAAAGCCACAGAGTACTTTGGCTGCTACTTTATAAATCCCTTAAAAGCCGAGGGAGTGAGGATCAGGAAGACGACGGAGAACTGCAGCCACAGCACTGGGGAAGTGACTGGTTATACTGTGCAATGAAGACATTGGAGGCCAAGGGCAACGACTTCTGGCAATGTTCCAGAGGAGATGGCAGGCAGCCTTGCAGGCGGGGGAGGCAAAGAAGAACAATTACAAGACTTCTCCATTTCAGAATTGTTAAGAGCCGAGAACGACACAAGAGTGGTCAGTGAGAAAAGGGAGTTTTGATTTTGTGCCAAGATCTCACTCTGAAGCACTCAGTACTATGAAGCTATGGCACATCCAGGAGCAGAGACGAGACAAACAGAAATCGGAATGTGAGAAATTTCAGGGAGATTCAGCAATGAAGGAAAACTGCAAAGAATGTTATTTCAATTTCAGAAATTGCTTTTTATGCAAACACACAATACACAATTGTGAAAGCTAAGAGGCAAATCCACAATTAAACAAGACGAATCAATAATTCAGTAAGCACTCTGAAAATGAAACAACATGGTTTATTTCCATACTCCATCATTACTGTGGGATAGTGTAATAAATGCTCCAAACATTACAACCAGCACTGAAATTTCAACAGTCTTTGGGAACAGAGACTAACTCATTGTTTAAATGAGCTGCTCTTAAGCTGTAGTTGCTATTGAGTCAAAATGTATGTACATTCTTACCAGGTAATCGCATGTTGGCTGAAATGCATGAGTTCCACACACGTAGAGGAAAGTATCGTTCAGCTGTTGCAAGACACGCACATAATTACGACACTCCGTCTGTAGTAGAGGATGAGAAAAGGACCAGTCTGATAAACCACAATTTTCACATTCCAAGATAAACAATTAAAGTTGTGCTATCAGTTTGCCTGTTGCCGCTACTTATGCCACACCACACCACTAAGGCTGGGGGACACAATCACCACTGGAACACCATGGCCCCACCATCTCCAGGAGCTCTAGTCCTGCAGCATCTGGTTTCCTACAGCCAGTAGTGTGCAGGTGCCTCAGAATACCTATCAGGGTGGCAAGACCAAATACCATACAGTCAGCAGAGTGCATCCTAAGCTGTTCCACAAAAGTATAAACTCCAAAGACACATCCAATCCATGGGAACACCTAGTTAGAAATGGATTAAGTTTTAGACTTTGCCACGCCTTGTAAACCTAAATGAAACAGTAAGTGATAGCCTCTATTCAGATAGTAAAGACAGTTAAGTGTTGATAGTTGTTGTTTTACCACTAAATTAGCTACATAGCTGTGTCACTTCTGTCTTGTTTGTTTGTTTGTTCTGTTTTTTCAGTCGTTGATACCAACTGCTCTTTCATCCAAGGAAGCTTCTTAATTCCTTTGGCTTTGAAATGGAACAAGGAATTTGAGCAAAGCCTTCATAAAGAATATGACAAAGTTTCAGAATAACAACCAGGAAAAACACCTCTCAACATCCACCGTGAGAGAGGGAAAAAAATCAGTATCAACATGACCTCTTAATTCTTGCTGGTACACAGCCAGATATCACCACTGTACTGCAGTTCTATAAACTACTTAACCAACTATACACACTGTCCTTACTCTTCACTCTTATGAGCCAAAGCAGGTATTTCTGTGACTGTGTGCTGAGTTCTGTATGGCAGAAAACTAGGGGAGGAGAGGAGAACAACAAACCAGCTTTCTGTCAAATTAAGTCCTTGAACAGCTGCACAAATATTTTTTGCTGGTAGTAAACAGCATACTGGTGATGAGTGGAGGAGAGGACTGACCATTTTAATGTAAGAAATAGCAGTAGTGGTTTAACACCTTGACACTTTTGAAACTATTGCAGTATGCAAAACATCACTGCTACAATATAAAAGTTACTAGTAAAAGCTTTGAGCATGGTGAGGAAAAAGCATGGCTGGTGCCAAGTGTGACTTGCTGAACTGGAGGCAGGGAAAAAAGAGAAATTTGGAGCTCTGGCAAAGTACCTATTTGTGGGGTCTAACATCTATCTGACACCAATAATGACTGCAGAGGACTAATGGAAATGCACACAGCACCTGTCAAACTGCATTCGCATGCGAGAAATTCACATCTCTCATATTCATCGTGGTTGCGTTACTATCACTAGTAACCTCAATTGAACCTGAAGAAAATGAATGCCCTCTGAGTGCATCCTGAAGAGGCGAGGCAAAGAGGAAATGGCCCTTAAATACCCATCACAACTGCTGTTAGCATGAAGTACTGATGATCGTCAGTTGAAGGAGAAGGAAAGGCAGAGAGCTGAAACAAGAGAGAGCCCTCATTCCCACCTCGAGGAGCCCCACAAATGCAAGATGTCTATCAGCCCTGGATGCTACACCCGGACTTCCATGTGAACAAAAGAGCTTGCAGGTTCGGGGGTGCGGATGTTAACGCCCTGCAAGTATAGAGTAGGATCGCTTTTTGTATTCACAGGGCTTGCAGACTTCCAATTTCAAACCTGTGCTAAAAGCCTGACCACCGGTCTTGCCCAGTAAACCCTCACTTTACCGTATCACTGAACTAAGTGGCACGACAGAAGGTGAAAGGTACAACCATGCACAGTCGACCACCTTAAGCGCACCACAATTAGGATACATTCTGGTCAGTGAAAAATACAGCGGTGGTACAGCACTGGCCTAATAAATGAACCCGATGCCCTAAAAGTAAAGCAAACAGAATTATCAGCCGTTTTGTAAAATCAAATGCCGGGAAGGAATCATTGCAATAACCAAACACAACAGTTGGTATCACTTCCTTCAGTCAAAGTAATACTGTTTAATCATTTTAATGGAAAAACTTGTAACATTGAGCACATCAGGGTGTGTTCACATTTTCAAACATTCAAATAATATTCACCAGCAAAAAATAATGAACTAAGAATTAAAAAAAAAAAAAAAAAAAAAAAAAAAGATTAAGTATGCTGAAGTTTCTAAAGCTCAAGTTAAGAATTCAGGTAATTATTTGAAAAATTTAATTTCAAACAGTTGGAGCCTTTCTTTTAACATCTCTCCTCTTGAAGTGAAACATACAACATCGTTCTCAAAGTTCAATGAACATACATACCTGTTCTGATTTGCCCTTGACTGCACATTTAGTCCTTTTATCTTCGGTGACCTCCCAGTGTAACTAAGTTAAAAAACAAAGCAACAAACAGCCACATTCAAAGCACTTTAATTCACGTCGAGGTCTAAAAGTCTCACAATAACACACACAAATAGACAATCCTAAAACCATCTAGAGCATATGCAAGCCATTTCACAAGTAGTTTTCAAAAGTTTAAAGCCATTCTTTCCTGGGGAAGTGGCACTTCCCTGTGCCTTAGGCGGGGCTAAACATCTGCTGTTATCTTTTGGGTTTACCATGATGTTTCCCCCTTCAGTTGCTAATGAAGCTCCCATTACCATACACATTAGGGAAATGCAACTGTAACTGGTTTAAGTGCTTCTCAATTTTAAGTACTTCTCAATTTCATCCACACTTGAAAGAAAAACACTGGGGGGGGGATGTAGAGGGAGAATAAAAAAAAAAAGCCACCACCACAGAACCACCACACCAAAGAAAACTTACCTACCAATTTATAGTATATGGACATACCACCTGAAGTGCAGTGCTATTCATATGAGGAAATTAAGTCAAATTTGGAGTACGATTTTTAGATGGAGGGTGATAGTGTATTCAAATGCATACCTCGTGCTGCTTTTCAGCAATATTGACTGCATTCAGGGCAAAGATCACTTCTCTGGCTCCTACATACAGGACATCTTTGTCTCCACTTAAGAGCAAGGTTGAATAGTTCGACACTTCTGATTCATGAAAATGTATTAGCTGGACCTCTGTTGAAATTAAAGAAAAATAGCACCACGTGAGGAAACACAATCACTTAGGGTCAAGTTTATGGGTCTAAGTTGCCTAAGAGCTGTTGGATATCCTGAAAACAGGAAAGGTTAGTTCAGACAAGCCATGTAACAGACAACAGACCCCTCAGGAGCTTGGTTCAGCAGAAGCAGCAGCTTCTATCATCAACATCAAAATCACTGGTCCCCACTGTCTGATTCAAACGCTTAAATATTTCCTCTTGTAGTGACACCTGTAACTCCTATCTTCCTTCATTTCTTTTTCTACCTGTTAATTCCATTTTTTCTAATCTTCCATTTTACACGTCCATTGTCAGTCAGGTCCTTCCTCACTTCTTCCCTTCCATGTACCTACCCATCGGAATCAGATCAATCATCATGTCCCTTACAACCACCTCAAACAAATCACATAAAAAACCCTGCACTTTAAAAGACAACACCTTAGTATATAACCATAGCAGAAGGGAGATAGAGAAGCTAAAAAGGAACCATTTACAGAGAGTCAATAAGCTGATTTTGAACAGAGAACACAGATGAAACGCACAAAACAGAAAGAAATAACATGAGGAAAAATCGACATTAAAAGGAAGCAGAGGGAAAGAGGGAGAAACAGGGAAAATGCCAGTGGAATGAGGAAGCATGCAGACTGGAACAGAATGGCTTGGAGAAAGATGACACAAAATGACTAATATGCAAGAATGTCTTCTGCATGTACAATCATAATGGAAAAATGACTGAAAGGTTGGGAGACCATATTTTGTGCAAGGGACTACCACAAGATTAACGGCTTTCTACCATACAGGCAGCAATGTATTATTGCTCAAAATTCTAATGTTAGAAACTGCACATTTTCAACTATAACATTGCAGAAACATTCATTTGAACTAGATTCTCGAGCATGTGATTTTAAAGTCCTCTACTTGGCAAGAAAATTTTCCCCAAATGGATGAACCAGTTCACAGAACTCCGCACATTAATTCCTCCACTGGCCTAAATTTCCCCTTCCTACTCAAAGTAGGGTTCCATATTTAAACGCAACAATCTTTAGGGAAAAAAAATACAGGGAGAAAGAGCAATAATAAAAATAAATTTCATTTATTTTGAGTAATTTGGATGTGGGTCTGCAGGGTATTACCATAATACCATTAAACACGAACTTGCCACTTTTTAACTATTATAAAAGATAGGAGCATCAAGGAGAATAAGCAGGAACTATAAGCCTTGTCTAGACCATCCTTTCTGAAAAGTTACACGAGTACATGAGCAACCCTCTAATTGCTGTATCAATAAACAAGAAAAACACTTACTGCGGTTATCTCTAATCAGCTTATTGCTACTATATTCTTCATCTGCCTTTTCCTCCACTATGATTGCTCTGATCCCTATTACTTCTCTTTGTGCCACATCTGCTGACTCTGCTAATTGTATTGGGGGGTTATGAATATTTGCTCCAATTTCAAACACAAGGCAAGTGGTATTCTGTAAAAAAGACTGTTTCAACTCTAGGCATCATATAATGCTGTCAGAAGAGGAACAAATGCTCATCTTTACTTCACCTCATGATTTACTTGGTGCCCACTATGGCTTAGTGTCCAAAATACATCTCAGCCTGAGAAAGTATAAAAAAAATTGTTAGCCGGAGAGTTGCATTTTAATATTTTAATTTCATTAAAGCAAAATATATGCATTGGGTTATTCTCTTGAAGGAAGCTTCACCTGCAAGATCCTTCATCTGAGAAAGCCAAATTCAAAATTCCTCCTTTAAAGAGCTATGTTTTCAGAAATCAGTTAACCCAGTGCCTGAGTCAGCTTTGAATATTCTGTTCCCACGAACGCCATAAACTGAGCAAAGACAGCAACACTTGACGAAGTTTGCAGCAAGCAGGCTGGAAGAACACAGCCCCAATGCGTTTTAGATCCCACAGAAACACAGATGTTGTGGCAATGTCCCATATCACACCACTGAAGTTTCTTTTCTTACCTCTGTGTTCCCAAGTGATCCTTGGTACTGGACCGAATGCTACTGCTACTTCCAGTAACAAACCCCAAACTGCATAAAAAGCCCACAGAGCCATCTTCAGCGTCCTTGTTCTTCGAGGCTCCTTGGGTAATCGCAGCAGGTAGTGTTTCTTCGGCAGGAGAAATGCAAATCCCAGGGAGTATATTAGAGACCAGGCATTCCAGGCCTCCACAGCAGTGCAACAAGGCGGGCTGGAACAACTGTGCAAGCACACGCTTTTCAGCAGGTCACTTCTTCAAGAGAACGCACATTTTCCAGGATGCTGCACATAGAAACTGCCCACACTCTCCACAAGCTGTAGAGCTGCTTAGAAGCACAACTGAGCACATTCTTCTGTTTTGTTGCAGAAATAAATGATGCTGCGGAGAGAGGAGGGGAGCAAATAGTAGAAGGGAAAGCAAATCAAGTACTGCCACAAATAGCACATTGTAAGAGCTGATCTTGCAACACTTCCACAGCTGTTTGCATAGCTTAATTGGATAAAGAGTACATTAATTGGTGAAAATACGATTCTTAAAAACAAGCCACACATTAAATATCAAATAGGCAATAACTGAAAGCAATCATTTCAATTTAGAATGCCAAGTATAAATATTTTGAACTGTCACTTAATTCAAATTTTGTGCATTAAACTTAAGTTTACAAGAGAGTCAAAGAAAATACCACCTCTCTGATAAATGATAAACCAAGATAACAAAAATCACTATGGCTAAGTTCAGAGAGCAAAGGACATGAGAAGTGCAGCATTAATCTTAAGCAGCAGTTATACAAACCTGCTGCACCTCCCATCCTCAGGTTCTTACAAACATAAGTGTCATTTCAAGCCAAGTGTTTTCGTGCTACTAATGCACTCATGGTGTGCAGAGTTAGAAAGAAATACAGCTACGGAAACAAAGAGCTAATGCACTGCATGCAAAACTAAAGGGAGAAAATGCTTAAATCTTAAAACTGCTAGTCCTATGAAAGTTTCTATGCCTGAGTCACCCATTACTCTTGGGTCCAGAAAGGGCTCTGCCCTCAGCAATCAACAAAACCATCCACTGCTTTCTACACCATCTTCCACTGTGTCTCCACTGCTACCATCTTCCTACAATCACTCCCAAGTCAAGACTCATGCAAGTATTTACCAGAAGTGAGCACATTAACCAATGACTCTGTTACTGCAGATGGATAAATTCTGAGGGCTGTGCACTCAGTAGGGGTGGGCGGTGCGAGAAGAGCACACTGTCCTTTGCAGCAGGGCTCAGGAGGTGCTAGATTTACACCATGCCACAGACTGAGATGCCAGTGTGACACTAAGTGACATGCCACAATCCAAGATCACCATACTACCCTCATGAGAGCAAGGGAGGGTTGCAAAATCCATAGTAGTGTTCAAGGGGAAGGAGGGAGCACTTGAGGAGGACAGAAGTAAAAACCTAAAGTGAAGATGCAGCAACAATGTCTCCAAGGACAAATGTGATGCTCTTGGCGGGGGAGAGAAGCCTCAAGGAACCGCTGGGAAGTGCAGCCAACACATCTGCTACAAACACAGAGTAACATGGCTGAGTAGAAGATGGACAAACAGACTAAAAGCTTTTACACTTGCTTCACTACATGATCACATGCAAATTTAAAAACAAAAAATCTCTCTTTTATTCCTACAAATCTGTTGTCTACTGGAAAAAAAACACACACACACAAAACCACAACTTGCTCAAACTGAACCTATGACTTAGATTCTTTTTCTTTTAGTTTTGATAAGCACTTTGGATCAGATCCAACTGTTTGTAATGGAGTATATAAATCATTTTGGTTTTTAAACCATTATAGTTTCCGTTAGGCTTATTAGGATTGCTTGTCCGCCTTGTACCCTTCCTGCTTATTACCACGCAGAAGCAATTCCACATTTTGCCCTCCAACACACTAAAATGCCTACTCTTCAGGGTTGCAAGGTATCACATAAATATACTATGAGGCAAACAGCTTTACATGTAAAGTATTCATAGAGCAAACAGTAGTTCAACGATGAAGTTCAAAATATTTTAGCAATTTTATTTTAAAGGAAATATAAGGTGAAAACCAGCAGTGTGTAGAAAGACCTTTGAGCCTTTGTATCTACACATTGCTAATTCCTTTTTTTCCCGCCACCTATTGTTACTGAAAAAACTCCATGTAATAATCAATTCTCCATTAAATCTTGAACTGCTCAGTAACAGTCCCAACAACAACTGTTTATGTATAATACCACGTGTGTCCAGAGAAGACTTCTGAAGTCCTGTAAATATTCTGAACTTTAAAATAGGATTAGCAAATCTATGTCCTCACCAAGGAAACTCCTGAATCTCCATACAGCCACAGTTACAGTCCTGTCCCAGCTCAGCTACCTCAGAAAATGTAAAACAAAAACACATCCTGAAACAAATCACATTACCTTCTGAAGAAGACAAAAGATCTGGTGAGGTTAGTTAGTGTCTACTTTGCTACGTGGCCAGAGGATTGCTCTGGTCACGCAAAGCAGAAACCTGTAATTTCATTCCCATTGTACAGATTTGCAAGACCTGCCCTTTTTCACATTAGTAAGTTTGACTTGTCTGACATTATTTGTTGATCTAAGGTAAAATTTTGCATGTTCAAAAAGGGAGTGAGGCAGACTATAGTGAACGTTACATGCCCAATCATGCAAGATCCACTTTGTTCTCATTCTTATTAGTCTAAATAGAGAAGAAAATGCACTCAGGACCTTGTCCTTTAATTTAGCCTTCAACTTAATTACTCTCTCCCTGCCCTCTCTTTCCTGTGCTGAAAATTATCTGGAATAACTCCTTCACTGACATCCACTTGGAAGTGATCCATAATCTAATAAGAACCTGATTTCATATAACACAAGGGGTAGAAGGAGAAAAACAAACAAACAAAAACAACAACGAAAAAACAAAAAAACAAACCCAAACAAACCAAAACCAAAAGCCCAGACAATGGCCTGATTTCCAAATTAGCTCAGCTCCAGTGTTCACTGGTTTGGATTACATTTGAGTGCTTTGCATTTCTGAAAAGTTAGGTCTCCTAATGTTTTAATTTTCACTAGTGAAAATGAACCACAATTTGCTTGAAAACAAGAATATTTAAGAAGTAAAGTAGAAAGAAACTTAGTTGCACTTAGTTAAGTAAACTGTAAAACATGACCATAAGTCTACTGTTCTGCTTTCTGTAAAACTGCTGAAAATTTTCTGAGGTAAATTTAAACCAGTAATTTTAATTTAGGCACTCTACTTCTGTTGATTTTAAATCAATGTCTCATGACAAACTGAAGTAAAATAACATGTACACTACTTGAATGAGTTTTCCATAATGCTTGTGTTTATGGTGACTAAAAACAGGGCAACTGGAGAAGACTGAATAATCAACACCACTCCCATCAGTTCCACAGAGCACAGCTGGAAATTCAGAGCTGTGAATGTTCCCACTGACACGCATAATTTTAGCACATAAGCAGAGAAATGGGGAATAGTTAAGTTCTTCTGTTCTCAAAGGACAGAAAATCAAAACTGTTAGAAAGAAAAATTTCAGGGTGCCTAAGTGCTGATACAGGATACTACCACAAATTATGAAAGCAGGGAGCTATGATGGCATATCTTGACTGTTTAGCAAGACTGGAAAACATCTGGCTGTCACATGGCCTGTGTCAGTGGGCACCACATTAACAGTGCTCTGGTCCACCTACTGGAAAAATGTGAAAAAACACTAGCCCTGCCATGGGAGAAGCTGAAAAACTAACTGGAAGAAGACTGCATCCTTCCCATTGGGCAGGACACAGAGGCAAAGTAAGCACAAAGAGGTATTTGTGAACATAAAATGTCATATTTCACAGATGTCAACTCAGCAGCCCTTATCAGTACCAAATTAGTGTTTTGTGAAGTAATGAAACACAACACGAAAAACTCAGAGGTGAGTGTCTCCTACCCCAGCCAGCATGGTAAAGCTGGATTCAAGTGGGCATCTTGTACGCACGATACTTGCACAAGTTATCTAGATTCTGGAATTTCAAAGTTAGGAAATGCCCAGTTTTGCAACCCTGGTTTTGAAATCTGTTTTTTTTTTTTTTTCTCCCGCTAATAAATACTTAGCTGCATTGTGTAACTTTGGAATTCTGCTCAGTATTACACAAATTACCAAATGCATCTATCTTTATCTTCTCTACAAAAGTCAAAATCATATGAGAATTTGCTGACATGCCCACAGCAGTCAGCATTATTGCTGGGATCGTTGTGATTCCCAATAAGTGATCATTCGCATCAGAGTATCCAGCTGTTCCCTGCAGAAAGCCAGAAGGGCACTGGCCCTCCTGGCCTAATCCAGTCACTCTTTTCACGACTCTTCAGGCATACCAAGTGTCCACATCATTTTCCTCCCCTTTTATATGGCACTTTATTCTCCTCCCCAGGGTCACCCTGTCTTGCAATCCCCCACCTACCCAGTGCTTATGCTGCCGCCACCGCCCCCTCCTCCCCAGCACAAGTAGCGCACAACTACATGAGCACAGGTGATGCAAGCCCCGGTGAGGCTGCCCAACAAAAGATCACGTTGTTCTGGGCTAGAAGGAAGACCTAATGTGTATACTTCCCTTCCACCCCATGGTATCACTTTCACACCACTCACACTGTCCAGGCACAACAAACAAGGGCCTCACAGTGTGTGTCAACCAACACAAGGCACCCTCCCTTCCTGCCACCAGGAGCAATAAAATATAGCGGGTTTCCCAGGCAGCCTTCCCTGCTATTTTTAGATTTAACAGAAAATAAAAAAGGGGGGTGGGGAGGCACTTGTAAAACTTGTAAGCTACTATAATGAGAGATATGAAGGTCAATATGCGGAGACACGAAAATTTACAAGCAAATTACTTCCTCCAGCAGAAAAGGGGGGTGAGGGGGTTTAAAAGATTTGTCTGTCAGAGGGCATAAATTGCAAGTTCTCCCAAAATAACTTTCTTCAAAGGCTTTTGAAAGCTTTAACAGAATACAGACCCTCTTCAATATTTACTGATGCCTATTTAATAGCAAAGATTTTAAGGCTTCACATACAAAAAAAAACCCAAACCACAGAACTCCCAGTGCGAAATTTTGCTTAAACCTGATTTTTTTTTCCAATTTGCTCAAAGCTTTGTGTCCAAAAACAGAGGAAAAAGCTAGCAATCCTTGTATTTTAAGTAAGCAAAATTACACGGTAAGAAGTGTACAATTTGACAGCTGAGTTTTATTTACACAGTTTATTTACTTTAGCCTGGTAAGACCAGGCTGGATATATTATTTGCTTTAGTTCTCACCCTTTCAAAACCTCAAGCACAGTGCAATTTTTAGACTGTTTCACGTAAAACATCATCTTTACAATCTTTTTCTTACTATACATCATGTACGGACTCATCTTCTGCTGAGGTTAGTTAAAACCGCAAACTAGCAGACCAGTAGCCTTTTATGACTAACATACAGGTAGAGCATGGGATTATTTACATTTCACACTGTAATAAAAATACTTTGCAGTTGCTCGGTGCTTACAAATTAGACTTAAGCTTTTTAAGATAATTTGATGTGGTCTTTACCTAAATCACAAAGCTTGCTGGAGGAGATGTACAAGTGCTAAAAGAGGATAAAAATTCGGAGCAAAATGAGAGTCTCAGTTTTAGTCTAAAATCTCCTGTGAAGACATATATTTGATAATTTCCTGATTCTGCATGATAAATATGCCATCAAGCAGTACTCAGGAAACTAATGCTTGACCTTAAAGCAGAGAATATTTATAATCGTCAGTAGAATACTTGAAGAGATCCTTTTTTTTTAACCTCACATTCCTGTTCTTTTCTTTACTACCATGCACTTTTTTCAAGGGCAAAGATTACAAGATGACAAAGTTTTATGACAAAAAAAGAGCAAAAATTACAAGAAGACAAATAGGAGATTAAAAATTTATTTTTCAGTTTATTATGGGTGGATTGTTAGAAATATCACGTTAGCCTTCAATTCCAAAGAGCAGCATGAAAGAGCAGTTGGGTTTGCTTCTGTTTGCTTTGTCTTCCTTTAAGAAAAAGAAAGCCAACTCTGGCCTTGAACAAGTTGACCTCTGAGCTACCAGAGGTTGTAGGAACTGTCCTGGATCCTTAGCCGGGCTGCATAGAAACAAACTAAACAGAAATTTTTAATGTAAAACCACACGGATAGTCAGTAGGACCCAACCACAGCTCCCATGTCAGCACCTCCTGTTAACATAGACATTGAGTTATCCCAAATTCAGAATTCAAGAGCTGCTCAGAGGAGAGATGTGTTTCAAAATCCTTTTCTGTCTCACCAAGTTTTCCCAGATACAGAACCTGGGTTATGAGAGTGTCAGTACTGCAGTGAAAACTGTTCAAATGACCAAGAAATAAAGTCCCTGAAATTCCAAGTCCATCTTCCCCTACCATTTACACATATTCTCACAAGAAAAAGTACTGCTCGGCTTCTTCTTGATTTCTTCTTGTGCTCATAGGACTGAGTTAGTCATTCAAAGTTATTTGAAAATGCCCACTCCCAACTAATGGCATTTGCAAAAGTACCTGTGTGTCTAAATTAACAAGCACACTTTTTTAAAAAAAAAAAAAAAAACCACACACACCCACACCAGAAAAACTCCAAACAAACAAACAATCAAAAAACCACTACCACCACCAAACTATCCTAGGTGTCCAGCAACACTTTCAAAGATATAAACTCCAAAAGCAAGCCCAGTATCCACTCACACAGATAAACTGCATAACACCGGAGAGCTGCAAATCTGAACAGGACCTTTCAGTGGTAACTAAAGCGCAGGTAAACATAAAATACGACCCCAAGTGAAAAAAGACCCTTTTCTCATTAAGTTTCTTGAGAAGTATTGTGGTCTTGAAGCAAAACAAAGTAATAAATCAAGCTTATCATTACATCCTTACTTCGTTTTCCCATATGAATTAAGTCTCTAGTATTCTTGAAGTGTATTTATTTTACTAACAAGACACCTGTAACACAGCCACCACGGATCCACCACAGCCCCCTTGCTGCAGGAGGACACCCCTGGTTTCACTGTACGTACCTGCCTCCCCTTGGAGCCGCCCGCACACCCTTGGAGCTGCGGAGCCACAAGAAACGCGTCCTTTCTGCAAAGAGATAAGAAATGTGGTTTGACATCATTACCACATAAAACTGAAGGGCAAATTTTGATACGGGAATTATAATAAATCCTCCCCCAATAGTCTGGCTCTTGTTTCCCAGATTACCAGGGCAGACTGTTCCTGACAGAAACCAGAAACATTTGCAGTCAACAAAGCCAAGGTCCTGATGCTGCACTTAACACAAAAAACTATTAAGCAGTCCTGATAAAAAACATACACATCAGCCCTTTTTAAACTCAATTTGATTCCTCTATCCCACGCTGGCTGGTAGTTACTCTGTACAAAATTGTTCATCCTTTGCACTGCAGTAGCAATTATTGACCCTGCTAAGAGTCTGGGATCCCTCTTATGCAGGTATGGGACGTACAAAGAAAGCTCAGTTTGGACATCATCTAGCCCCACAAACAATTACCTTTACTAAATCTGTATAAAGTAGTCCCAATACTCTCCTGCATTGCTGAACAACTGCATTACAAACAAGCTTAGAACAAGAATATCTGGATATTTGCAATGAAACCTTGTGTGTTTGTGTTTATCTTGGTGTAATCAAAGGAGAACAGTGGGCCACTCGGAAGCAATCACAACAGGGCACACAATGCATTAATCCCAACACTATTCTACGTAACATATTTCTGAATATGCAGACTTACAATACTGTTACATCACATTGCGTTTAGCATATATACTTCCTACTGTTCACCCAGCTGCTTTTAGAAGGGTGTGGGCTACCTGAAGGGAAAGTGGTTTTTAGTTGCAAGTGAGCGCAGGTCTGATTTGGATTTTACTGAAGTCAACATCCCACAGATGCAAATGGAAAGAAAGTGCACCTAAAAAAAAATTCTCAGTGCACGTCTGAAGGCGTCATTCTTGATCTAGACGATTATAATGAAAGGCTCACAGGACAGAAGGCCTCAAAAGACACAGGTCAGACAAAATCACGAGAAACAGCTCAATATTGCAGGTCTCTAACGAAAGGGAGAGCCTATACAGGGTCTACTAAGGCACTGTGTCTGCCTCGTCCTTCAACAGTGCACGTTTTGTGGTTGTCTGTGTGGTAGTAGGTATCAAACAGCTACATCAAACCTACTTTTGCCTACAAAAAAACCATTTTCGAAGTATTTTGGTCCTTCTGCGTTATAAAGGGGAGAGCCTAGTCTAATGGTCCCCACAATGTTTTCTCAACAAGATAGCTCTTGGAAATCTGTTGCCTATCTAAGCTACTACCTGCCTGATATTTTTCAAAAGCACAGGATAGAACTGACTGATTTTTGCTGTATAAAACAACTATATATTTTTCATTCTGCTGGAGAAAACAGAACAGGAGAACTGTGAATCATCCCATAGGTTATGAAGCTCTCTATGAACCAGTTTATACCTGATCATCTCTATGGCTGTAGCTACGCAATATTTAAGCAGAGAGTTAGAATCTACAAAAATTGCTGCTTGCCATAAAAGGCCATCGATCACCAACAGTCACTATCGTTAACCACAGTCACTATTGTTAACTGGAGTTTTCAGATCCCAGCGTGCTTCCTGATGGCTTACTGCTTGCAGAACAAAGGTATAATAATCCATTTTAGCAGCAAGTACCTTAAGGGGGAAAGAAAATTCTCTTTTGCCTCTGCTGAGAAAGGACTTATAGCAGCCTGTGGCTTGTACAAGCACTTTCATTATAACAAAGCACTTGCATCTAAATAAATAGGTGCAGCAGGTGTCAAACTGCTCATGAAAACCCCTGCAGCAAACTAGCTGACCTGCTTCACTAGCTGCCAAAATGGCCTGTCATGGAGATATCGACAGCCCAAGAAGTGGTTCCAGGTTCATGAGCCGAGGTCTGAGGCCTCTGAGGACCCTAAAACCAGGTGGTTGGAGCCCAGGCCAGTTTTCAGCCAGTCCCTGGATCTCATGGAGGTGGGAAGAGGCAGAAGAGCCACAAGGACTTCAAAGTCATAGCACCACAGCTCAAGAACTTGGCTCCCAAGAGCAGCGTATCCCTCCCTGGTCAGCCTCTCGTGAAGGGGCTACTAACCTTTCGTGTTTCGGGCAGAGCACAGGGCTGGGTGCGAGGGAGGCTGGGCTCAGGTGAAGGATGTTTGCAAGCAGGGGCTGATTCTTCTGCTTTGATCATGCTGCCACTGGCTGCCTGTCTGGACAACGCCTGTAGTCACGCTATGCACATGAGTAACTACTCACAGCTTGCCAAAAGCTATGACATAATTAAACCCTTTAATCCAAGGAGGACTTAAGTATGAAATTAACTCCTGTGTAAGCACTGCAGGTTTGCAGGCACCCTTTGGGTCCTCTTGTTCAACCCAGCCCTTGCAGGTGATCCTTTAAAGCTGGCACTGCAGGAGCTCCCTAAAGAACCTTAAACACTGTTGCGTTTTAAGAATGGAAGTTGTATTTCAGGGTAAACTCAAGGGAAAAAAAGCCTGTTTCTTCTGGTAACAATTAATTAAGCTTCGGGGGAAGGTACAGGGACAACAGAAAAATTACACTATGAAAAGCTCATTATTTTGACAACTGTGACTAAGTCCTCAAAGATTAAAGAGAACACCTACTAGATTATAAATGAAAGGCAGTCTGGAATATATTAGGTAGAATAACATGATAGTCACCTTAAGGAAATTTTTCATAAAAGAGCCACAATCCTTCATATGTATGTGTTTGCATATAATTATTTATTTGAGGATTTTCTTCTAATCTGTCAAATTCCAAAACATATTACTTTATTACAAGGTACTTCTGACTGTCATAGCCTACTTGCATAAAAAACAAAAGAAAAAAACACCACATTAAAACCCAGCACAATGTGTACTACTTCCTTCTGCATATCAATTATCATCCAGAAGCATTTCTTTAATCCTCTATTCAAGCATATGCTTGCTGTAACCAGGTCCCAGGGATTCTAAACAAGGAGGAGAAAGGAAATACAGAACACAACTATCTTATAATCAAATTTTCATTACTCAGAGAACCCTTTGGGAGACCACAGGGTAAATTACAAGTTTGAGAATATTTGTAGAATTACACCATTATTCACTGACCTCACCAAAACACCATTTCCAGATCAATACCTTGATGACTTCAAATAGAGGTGTATTTGCTACTCATACCTCAAGGTAGCCACAATCTCTGTGTGCTAGTTTTCTTAGAAAAACTATTCTAAATGCTCGGACAGAAGCCACAGGTAAAGGAAATACATATCTATGAATAACTGAGGCTGCGTATGCTGCCCAGAGACAGCAAACTGAAAATGTTCCCACGAATCCTATGTGCGGTTTTAAAATAATTACACTAAAAGGCAAGCTAGACTACAAAATTCCAGAACTGTATTATCAGCACTTTATTTTGATAACTGGATATTTTCCATATCAAAATAACTGTTGCTGACTGCAGACTATTTCCATGGCTCCCATCCTCCCTCGATGGCACTGGTGTTGATATCTATTGATCACCTAAAACAACTAACAAGCACTCTACAGCGCAAAACTTTACATGTTTTTCCCCTTTCCCACTCATGAAGCTTCACTCTTCATAGAAACATCTTTATTTTGCCTACCAACATTCCCCAACTTTTTTTAAACGTCATGTTAAGGAAAGACACATTTGCCTTGGGCTTGACTTTGTATGCATGAGCTTTAAGCTGCAACAGACTCCCCTGTTAAACCAGGTTTTGGAACAAGCAGCACAAAAGCCCTCTTGTGTCTCAAACTGTCAGATTTTAGTTTAGCATAAACTGTACTGGAGACTCCTCAGCTTCCAATTCCCCAGTCACCCTGACACTTCTCAGATCTCAAGCACCCTTAAAAAAGCCAAGAGCATGGATACTATCATGCAGGCAGAGAGCAAAGGACTGCTACAAAGCCTTCCTGCATTGCACTGACAAAACACGAATAATGAGGTTGGCCCAGCTGGAAACTATTTGAGTGTATTTCAGAATTCTATCTTTCCTACAGTTACAGTATTACACAAATATCAAGACAAGATTATTTGAATAAAATTAAGCAAAACATGGTAGTGGTTCTGAATCAAATCCCAATCAAGATGGAGGCCACCAGCACTATAACTGTGTGAGACCAAAAGCTACAGAGCACTAGAGAAAGGACAGGAAGATGCACAACTGCAGAAAGAAAAAAGCAAATACCAGCACTTTGGCTTCAGATTGAACTTTTTAAAACACCACTTTAAGGACATGTAGAATATGCACGTACTCACAACTGGGTGTATTTGCTTAGGGAAGCAAATGTTCTTTCAGAGGCAGCATTAAAATATTTTGGTCAATAAATAACAATTGTTGAAGAGCAGAGGTAACTGGGAGGATCCTCATATTCAACACATTTTTACTTCAACGAGGTCAGTATGAAGGATGAAATTAAGTCTCCTCTCACCATACAAGCTTCATCCCTTATTATTCTACAAGATCTCCCTGTTCTTCTATCAGAAAGGAGCAATCCAGAAAACAACCTGCCGGTGCTAAAACCTAAAGAAGAAACAGCAGACGAGCATCCAAACCTTACCCAAAGCATTCAATGGAAAATAACAGAAAAAAAAGCTCAATTTCTGCCTCTTTTGTTGGTTAATGTTCTTTAACAGAATGAACGAAGCACACTATAAGAAAATAGTTTCTAAAAAAAAGAACAACACCCACAACAACAACAACAAAAAACAAACACCACACAACAACCACCAGGAAGTCTGTACTACAAGCTCTGTGTCTTACCCGTAAGTCTGTAAGCTGCCAGTTAAGTGGAATTGCCTCAATGTTAAAAAGATAAGTGAATGAATGTCACGTATTTCCATATTGGCTATGACAACAGAGTAACCTTGAAAAGCTAAAGCTAAAATCAATATGCTGCATCATACCACCTGACTTCTTAAGAGTTTAGATCACATCTTTAGTCAGTTTTCAAATATTTAGTACCCCCCAGTATATCCTTTTTTTACTTTCTCTGATTCTTTACATAAACTGCACTTATCACTGTTTACAGGTGACAGGTGCAAGAGAGTTGCCTGAACACTGAGATTGCAAAACACCAAGGTGTTACATTGTTCCATAGGTGTTCCAAGGTGTTCCATAAAGTGTTCCAACATGTCACAGTGTTCCATATTCAGCATTTTTCCATACTTTGTATTTTTCTTTCTCACTCTGGTCTTGAGAAATGCACAAAAAACGCAAGCAATGAGAAAACATGGAAGTGAGTCTTTAACACATAAAGCACAGAACCTTTAACTCACATGACAGTGTAGAAAACTTCTGTTATTCAGTAACAGGTTCAAGTTTTCTAGACTTTCAAGACAGTTTAACAAATTATGCCTTTCACTGACAGGTGCCAGACTCTGAAGTTCCTTGACTCTCAGAGGAGGCAAATGCAAAAGCCCCCTTGGCCACACAGCAGATATTTTTGGTACCAAAACATCCTCAGCCAGTTTGCCCACTGAAAACACCCCACTTACTAAGTTGTCCGTACTACATGCACTGTGAATAGCATGCAGTACTCAGGGGCACTCCCAGTGAGAAGGCATAAAGCAAAGATGGGTTTTAAAGAAACTTTAAAAGTATGTCCAAACCACTGCCTTCCTCTTACTTATTTTTCCTAAAATGAATTAATTTTAGGTGGAAGAAGAAGAAGAGCAAATCTTCATCTTAGCACACAAGTTAAAGAAACAGCCTGCACAACAAAACACTCTCCAACAAGAGTAGTGCTGGTAGAGGTTACCTGTTCATACCAAGAAAAGGGTTCTGTGCTGAGAAAACAGGCGACTTCAGTTCAAGGAGCCAGAGAGTCAGTTCCCTGGTTGTGTAAGTCACAGCACAGCCCCTGAGGGAGAAGTGCGAGGTTGCTGAAATAAGGGATTTGAACCAAGTTATTCAAAACAGTGGACAAATAATAAAAACAAAACTTCACTGTGTTTGGATATATGAAATTCAGAATTTGAACCTTGCAGCGGTATTTGCTATTAAAAAACAATTAAAATTCACAGATGGAATTTGTCCATTTTTTGTAAAAATACAACAATATTGTTCATGTCCAAAAAAAACTCCCAAAAAGCTAATAAAAGGGATTTCCTCAAGCTTTACATGTTATGTAAAGCCATCTCTGACTTACGAATACAGGTAAAATTTGCTGTGCTTCTGAATATGCTTATCTTACTGATCATGCACTACAACTCCCTTATCACACACACCCCTTCTAAAGCTATCTTTCTCTCTCTTATGTCCAATTGCCCAAAGTCATAACACAATGAGAATGTCATTAGACTGGTTAGGGTGATACTTCGTATCATGTTAAAAACATGCCCACTCGAAAGCAAAGCCATGAGAATGGACCGCAGGAAATGCATACATTCTTGAATCCTACCATCTCACATTTCCAGTTTCATTTGGGACAGAGACAACATGGAACTGACAACTGGATCTGCAATAATAATTTCAAGTTCTCAGTTTCGGATGAAGCGAGACGATAATTTTTTTTCAGTTGCTGTGAGATGGCAGCATCGCTGCTCCCAAAGCGTCACCTGTCACTCCATGAAGCTGCTTCTGCTGCCCACTACACGCAACCAGCTTTGCATTTGATGTGAATCATACCAACTAAACAGTAAAAGCTGCACAGTTTTTCCTACACTGGGTGTGTACATATGTTGAAGATGGTGCAGTAAAGCCTTGCTTTTTAATATCAGGTTTTTATTCCCCGATTAAGAAAAATATTGTTTGTATGACAGCTGCTTGAAGAGTCACCATCAAGCGCTGTCAATTCTCTTCTGTGAGTACTGAGCTGAAGGCAGTGCCTTCATACAGGTGCTGTTGTTTTGTAATCCACTTTTTCTACAGCAAGTTTCAACACCCATGTTTCTGCATGAGAGAGAGATAAGGCATTTTGAGTTACACAGAGCATCAATTTCTTCTTCCCTGTCAACAAGTCATGGGATGGAAGCTGCACAGGGAAACTTCTCAAACTAAAACCAGTTAAGTTTCCAAATTTACTTCCACTAAGAACCTGCTACAGGTTAAAGATTAACAACACCATCACCACTAAAACTTGTAATTTCCCTCAGGTCTTCTCATCCCGTACTAACGGAAAAAAAATTTAGAAACATCTTATTTTTACTTTTCCTTCCCACTCTTTGTTATCTGACCATCGGACAGCAAACAACAAGTTTTATTTTCAGGTGCCAAGCAGCAACACACTTTTCCCTGCACTGACACGAGCAGAGATTGACATGCTTGGCTGTCACACCTGGCCTGTCACCAGGTCACTGCTGTTTTCTGCTTTCTCCTGCAGTATCGCACTTGTAGTATGCAGTAACCCACTTTTCTATCCATACTCTTATTTAATTACAGCACACTTAGGCTTCATAGGTCCTAGACAGCAACTGTACACTAATAAGAAATCTTAGTTTTAAGACACACATCAGAAATTTAGCTATGTGCCAGGGTGAATGGCTTAAAAAATCATTTCCTGCATCCCCAAAACAGGGCTGTTATAGTTATGAGGAGGCCAGCCTGCTTACTTAAGTTGTCCTGTCTACCTGCCACCTCTTACCGCTTCTGTGTCCCTTGGTCTCCACCCATCCCCACCAGACCTAACTTCTGCCACTGTGGAACCAGTTAGGGAAGTCAACTGATCGACTTTCACAGGCTAAAGCCTACTTTGGGGAGGGGAAAGGTCAGGGTATCTTAAATCCATCCATAACATCTCTTTCAGTAGCAGTGTTAGATTGCATTGGATGAAACGTATGTGTAGCACCATTGGAGACATTAAGCCTGAGCCTTTGTTGGAAAAAAAAATTGAGTGGAAGGCCCAGTAAGTGCTACACTCATTTTGAGTGTCCTCAGCCTCATCTCAGGGCCAAAAAAAGAAAAGGTAAGGAAGAGTTGAGGGATTGTGGCCTGAAAAAAAAAAAAACCACAAAAAAAACCAGCCACCTGGAGGACTGAGGGCTGTCTGGGATTAAGCCTGTGATGGACACAATGCAGCACAGCACACACTGGGGGACAGCACCTTCTGCAGGACTGCTTGTTGGACGAGATCTTGGAAAGACAAAAGTCAGAACCACCCAAGGGTAAGGCTATGTCCCCAACAGTAAACACTGCTCTTTTCCTGCTGCAGCATCACTATGAAAACAATTTATTTTATTCTGCCAGCAGTGAGTAACCAACTACAGCTCCTTCTCATCAGCTAAACCCTGGCCACAAGGGTGTTACCCTTACATTTACTTGCATATTCAGGATACTCAGCCACCTCTGAAGGACTGGCAAAGAGTATGTACCATGAGACAACTGACTGCCCCAGCAAATCCCACATAAATCAGGATATACCACATTTAGGGTCAAAATCCAGAATTCACACCACACTGCAAACGTCATTTTAAATACCCAAGATCTCAACAGGAGATTAATCTCCAACAGCAGACTGCAACTCATGTTTTCTTGGCAAGCACCATGGAAATGCAGTAAAATAGCCTTGAAATTTTTTTCAAAAAAATCATTTCACCATAACGAAAACACCTAATGCAAACAGCTTCAGTGTCAAGCATTTTAAAAGGTTCAGGGTTTTGCTGTGTTTAAGGTTATGCTAGCTCAGAAAACAGTTTTCCTTTTTTTCCCATGTTATAACCTTCGAAGCAACTCCGGCATTTTTTTATTCTGAAAAGTAAAACAACCATACTTAAAAGATCTGCTAGTCCTTTCTACAGACAGCACAGACACAGATTTTAGTTAACATCATTAAATTATTATACTGCCACTCCCTATTCTTTGCTATATTTTAAACTAACTGTGTACAGCCAGTGAGTCTGCACACTTCTGTATGAGACACAAATAAATTATACATACCAGTAACTACAAAAAAGTTTGTGCATAACAGAACTTGTTATGCATGAGAGTTTTTGGCAGAATTTGGTTAGCAACAATGGAGTGAGTGTGCTCACTAACTCTGCCATATGAAAAAACAACTGACTCTGGGAGAACTTACACAAATGAAGTGAGCAATTTATCACATGCTGCTACATCCACTCTATGAGGTTGTAGAGCATCAATCATAGCTGCTCCTGCCTCAATACAACCCTTGTGTTGATATTAATAAAGCAAAGGTCACTTTGACCTTTAGCTAGTAACTGGGTATCAGTTTGTGACCACTTTCTGTATGAGAACACAGGTGCAGATCTTTCAGTATAAATGCTTCAGATTT
Source organism: Patagioenas fasciata (assembly GCF_037038585.1). Classification (NCBI taxonomy): domain Eukaryota; kingdom Metazoa; phylum Chordata; class Aves; order Columbiformes; family Columbidae; genus Patagioenas; species Patagioenas fasciata. The sequence goes on from NC_092560.1 coordinate 34,960,153, forward strand.
CACATCAAATTCTGTGTGAGCATGTCAGGAACAGGATTAACAGAAGCTTTGCTTGCAGAACATTCTCATGAGCATTACTGGGATTTTAACTCCTGCCAAGCCTAAAATGAGCTTTTTCTTATGCCAAATGAAATGTAGCAGACAGAGTCTTTATTACACTTGATAATTAATTTCTAAGAATCTTGTTTGTTCTATCATTAAGGACATTATGAAACTAAGATGTGACAGCTGCACAGTACAGAGGTTCTGCCTCAAAGATTTTTGACAAAACATGTAACTACTGCAAGTTTCTAGCCCCTGAATGCTCAATTTGAGTATTTTACTATTACAGAAAAGCAGAACTGTAAAATGATACTAAAGCATTACAGGCAAGACAAGATTTATGTGCTTCTTTCAAGTCTCAGGGTTCAAAAGTGAAACCCGAAGCCTTCCTCAGCAAAGCTGACCTCTAAATGCAGCAGCACCCATCCACATCTCATCTCGAAACAGAAATCCCCACCCCAGACCTCTCACAGCTTTCGCATTTCAAATGTCATGGTGGAAAAATTAGGTTAAACTCACCCACATGCAAAGAAAATAATCCCAACCTAGAAAGATACGTCAGAGAATTCAGTGGCAACTAATGTTACTTGTGAGCCAGATTTTGCAGAGGTGCTCAAGCTGCTTCCCCATATCCCTTTATAACCTTCTGTCGTTGGCAGCTGCAGATATCACATCACCAAAACATATACAAAGAAAAGAAAAAAGAAAGACAACATCCAGTTATACTCCTTCCTGCTGCATGAGCCAGAATAGGCAGAGACAGGACTCAAGAAGAAATTGTCATCATCTCTACTCTGAGAGTCATTCTGCATTGCTAAATACCTTTCTCTTCCAAAGCGCACTTAATGAAGCAAGTAAGAAATCAAAGTCCCCTTACAGCCTGTAAAATAAATGGGCCTTTTCTATAACAAAAAAATCATCACTCCATACTAATTCAAATCAACTAAACTTTTACATTCAAAGCTATCAGTAGATATATTAATTTCCTAAATTTAAACTGCTACAGAGCTCATTTGCTAAAAGTTTGCTGGTTTGCTTTTGTTTTGTTTGCCCCCTTTTTAAAAAAGTTCAGAGTTAATACAGTAAACAAAATAATGATTCTTACTAAGCATGACTTATCTTCTCACTCTCCCATGATGCTTCCTCCAAATTTCTCTAACTGGAATACTAGCTTTAAACTACTGCAAGAGTATTATGTAACTTCAAAGCAAACCAACACCCGAGTATTAAAACTTGAGCTTAACTATGTAATGTTATTTATGAACAGAGGAACTTCTCACACACCATCTTCTTTCCAGCAAGTTATTACCTGGACTTCTTGAAGTCTAGAAATTTTTTTTCTTAGAAATTGAAAAACACTAATCTTCAAGTTTGCTACAGGATGTGCAGACTAGCATTGAGAACTTAAGCCTTCTAACAATCAGCTTGCTTTTCTTAAGTAGCTTTTGCAGATCTCTTAGAAGTAATCCACAGTACCCAGGAGTACATAGACTACTAGATGAACATCAGTACTCCAGATTAACAACCATTTTATTAACTGTTTTGCTACTGTTCTTCTATAATTAAAGACTGAATGACAGTTTTCATTATTTTTGTTGCACTACCCATCTCCTGTTGGACCGTTTGCTTATGGTTCTCACTTACTGCAACAGATCTTGAATAGCAAGCTTCATCGAAGCTTCCTTGTTCTTAAAGGCTGCGGACATATTTCTGCTTGGCAAAAATGCTTGTCGTCTGTAACAACAGATTCACTGTTTAGTGACACACAAGAAAGTGAGCTACAGTTTGCGTGCAATGGCCTGAGAAGGCCACTGGCAAGGTCGGCCGACTGCACACCTCAAGACACGACACAAGCTGCTCCTTACTGACCCCAAAACTTCCATGACTCTCTTCTGAAACTAACAGTTAATCTGCAGAAAAAAGAAAAAATAAACACCTGAGTATCTATGCTCAACAGCTTCTCTTTCTAACATGGTATTGTGCGTTTTACTGCTAGCTCTTTTCAGCCACGGCACTTCAAATATATCTGAATAGGTTAAAGTTTTTAAAATTCTAACAGGCTTTGAAAGACTGGTGGCACATCCAACATTTAAGTGACAGCCTACGGTTATACAATTTCACTACAGCTGACCCATCCCTCCAGACTTCTAGCAAAACACTGTCACACTGTGGGTCATCTCGGATGATATGAACTGACATCACCCTTCAGCAGGAAAAAAACCCTTGCTTACTTATCTTTTTGTTAGCATGAAACAAGTAACACAAATGTTAACATTTGAAAGTACTGCTTGAGATAATTTTTTAGCTTTCCACTAGTTTGTCTTGTAGAAGGTTTAAGTTTACTTATGTCATTGCTGTAACATACGTGAGATGGTTCACCTTGTTGACATTCTCCTAGGTTCACTACACCACTCCTGATGCACAGGGATCCAAAGATCTCCTACCTCCTGCTGCTTGTCAGGGTAGGAGAATGGGTTGCTTCCTTCCCTCTACTACAGGATTTTTTTTGCAGGATTTCCTACACGAGTCCTTCCTGACCTGAGTGAGGTTTCACAGGACACTTCTTGAGAAAGCACATCTTAAAGACAATCTGGTCAGATCCTGACCCAGATGAGCTGCTGACTAAATCTCCCTGTGGGTGATGGGTCTTTCCATTCAAGGTCCAGAACTCCTCAATGGTATTTATCTCCCGTCCCACGCTTTGGTTTCCAGCTCTCACAGACACATGTCAGGTTTAACCTTCCCTTACACATGCCAGTGCAGTTGTCAGTTCCATGCCTGAGAAAGTGCAAAAGCATGGTAACTGCAAAACCACGAAAAGGCGACCATGCTTGGGAAAACAGCTGCTCAGCAAAAAGCCCCACCAGAGGCTCCTGGTGAAAGCCAGGCTCAGGAAGCCAAGAGAAGTGTTACAGCGGACTCAAAACGGCTCTTCTTGGTAGAGCACAGGAGCAACAGTTCAAACACGAAAAATTTCACTTACGAGGAAGACTTGAAAAGTCTTCAGTAACTCCATTAAAAAGAAGGTGAGAGGACTGTCTACTGACATCCACAGCACCGTAACAAGGATTTTTGTGTCTCCTGTAAAAATTACAATTTGCACCTTTCAGTGAAAGTCTGCATCACACACAGTTTGCACCACTTTCAGCTTAAACACTTCAGTGTTTCAATCACCACACAATTTTCTCTGACATGTAAACTACTTCCTAAGGTTTCAGGGAGGAAAACAAGTTTAATAAACATGATTTTTCTGGCTCCTTAACAGGCTAAGAAGTTGGCAGCATAGCCTGCAAGGATCTCCTAGCTGGCCACCATCCTCCATGCTTCCTAGAGCTGTCTTGTCCCAGCAGCTGCTCCTTCACCACCACAGGACTCTGCCAGCTGCAACCAGCACCTCATGCCTGCCATGGGGCTGGGTCACCATACTTTCAGTATTTACCAGCAAGGTTAAAAAACACCATCAAGACGTTGCAGTCTTATCCATATGAATACAAGCAGGTTTGAAAAGGTGCCTGTTCTCACAGGCTGGTCTTTAACAGCTTGCACATGGAAAACAAGCAGACTAACAGTGCACTGCATACAAATACCACAGCAGCAGCAGCAATCAAGTTCTGCCACCACCTTACAAGAGTGGGTATCGCCTACCTTCTGAACTCATCAGGATAACACACATAAAAGAGAAGTGGCTGAAACAGCAGGGTGTCTGCTTCCTAAGGAGCTGTGGCTAAAACAGCAACCTCAGACTTCCCCTGTGCCCTAAATAAACTCATTTCCACATACTTCTGGTAAGAGGTGCAGGTGCAAGCCAGGGCCCCACGCCAGCTCCTCCACTGGCTCCCACGCTGACCAAAGAGCCAAGAGCCAGGTGGGCAACTCTCTTCCGCTGCGACACAGGGTCCTGTTTCACCATTTTGACTCCTGGATGGGTGATAAATTTTAAGACTGACAAGCAACAAGATGAGCCATCTCTCAGACAGCAAAGCGCATAGCCTATTCTGGGACACCTGCTGTCATCAACAGGCAAAGGTACGTGTTTTCAAGAAAAACACACTATCATTTGGATCACTTCACTGTCCAGGCAGGACAAAGCCACTACAACATCTAGAGCTGGACCACGTTTCTCAGGTGAAAGGCTCGTAACATAAAAATCCTGTTGTCCTCCACTCCTTGTCCTCGACAGCCATGAAACTGAGATAAATAAGATCACAAGATCTTAAATTTATCTGTTAAAGCAGACAAAGCAAACACTTCAATGTGTGAGGACACTGAAGCAAACTGGAAGACATGACCAAAACACAAATCCTGTTACTCAAATCCACAGGTGCAGAGTACAGCAGAAGAGCGTGGGAGGTTGTTTCTGCTGTTGGTTTGCCAAATTTAAATGGAAGATTGCAAATAAAAATGCTTACAGTATGCCTATTATTGTCAAACCCCATTTCAATAATGTTAGTTGTTCATAGTCCAAAAGATGAAACTCACTTGGATTAGTAAGGGTCACAGGTCAGTTTTCAAAAAGCCTGGCTGTGACAATTATATCCACAAAACTGCAAAGGGCTGACCACCAGCAGAGGGAGGGTAAGGCAAGTATACAGGCTGGAAAGTCAAGTATGAGTCAACTCTTGCAGAGAAAGATTCGAGCCAGGATAGGGTTTAGACAGCATCCCGGACAGGGAGCACAGACCTCAGTTCAGACTCTCAACCTACACAGTGCATGCTGCCCATCAACCCAGACTCAAGAAAGTGAGAGAAAAATCCCTCTTTTTTTTTTTTTTTACCTGGACAGTAAACAACTTCTTGCTTATCAGCAGACTTTGCATTCAGCACTAAAGAAGACACTGCAATACAAGAACAGAATAAGCATAGCTTGCTTGGGCAAGTAATCCACCACACAGTGATAGACAAAGAGTACAGTGAGGATAGAAAGGGAAATAAAAACTAAATCAGCAAGCTGTTTCAGTGGAAAGCTATTTCAGGAGAATAAGATAAAGAATACATTTTTAACTGGCACACCCTACAATCTCATCATCATTAAGATCTCATTCAAGGGAAGCAGCACAGAAGGAACAAGACAAGGAACAGGCAATTGCAGTTACTGAATGAGGCACAACCTGAAGCTACAAGTTAAGGCTGTATTCTTGAAGAGCTGGCCTTCCTTCTGCCTGGCTCTGGGGTCGCTTCCCACAGCAGCTGTGAAGCTGTTCCTACCTGTGAGCTCCAGAGCTGCAGAAGTGAACGTGAAAATGTCAGTCCTTTTGCTGCATGTTATGAAAGCTCTGGAAACAAGACAAACTAACTCCAAGTAAGGATTATTTATACTCCAGTCTCAGTGTACATTTTATCTTTTTATTATACCAGTCTCAAGGAAGCTGATAATTTACCAGCACAGAAAAACATCATTATCACCAACAAAAGATGTCTTCAGATGTTGTTATTATTTGGTCCAAACCAAGGCTGACTTGACACAGGAGGCGCCTGATCTGTGACACGTCTGCAGACAGTCACCCCTTTTCTTCTGCTTATTAAGGTTCTACAGCTGACAAAAGCTAAACTGAGCAAGCGCAAAAATAGAGTATGTCCATGACTCTAAAACTCAAAGAAAAACAGACTGCAGAACGGTAATAATTTCTGCCTTCATGGGGAAAAGCCAGAGTCAGGATAAGCTGAGTGAATTTAGCTAATCATAACCGCATTAAGCTGTTCATCTCTGTGGCAGAGCGTCCCAGGCTCCACAGCTAACATTTCACTATGTGAACAGGTAGAAACATTCACTCACATAAGCTGGTTAAAAGTGATTCAGTCCAGATGTCCAAATGGCTTAAAAGTCTTTGTTGTGAGATGTTTGAAAAACAACAAAACAAAAAGACAAACACAAATACATGACCGAGTTCCTGTCCAGCAGACGTGCAAGGCCTGTAGTTTAACAAGACTATTTGTGGTGGCACATATTGCTAAACTTGTTGATGTACAATAACTGTAGTTACACAACATTCAGTTCTTATTCAAAGGAAAGGGGACCATGCGATACAGTCTGGGCTGTGAAAGACCTGTCTATCGGGGTTCCCTTGCCTCTGTGCAGCACTGCTGCACCTCTCAGCAACAAGTAGATGGAGCACAGAAATGACATATGAAAAACGCTGCCAATTCCAAGAGCCTTGGAAAGCACACGATACACCACGGGGTGGGGATAAGTGTTCCACTTAGAGCCTTGATACAGACCGTCAGGTTTGATAAACGTGTAAGAGGATAAGTCCAAAAAGTATTGAGATAACTATGGCCAGAATTGCATTTACAGTGGTTCTGCTCACATAATTCTATTAAAATAATAGTACCATCCAGCTCCTCTTAGTACCACACAGTTCCGGAGAACACACACCAAAAAATAGCCTTTTAAAAGAAAGTATCATAGACATACAAAACTTCACAGAATCATAGAATCATTTCAGTTGGAAGAGACCCTCAGGATCATCGAGTCCAACCATAAACAGAAGTCGGGGTGAGAATAATGCAGTGAAAACCTCTGAACGTGGTCAATAACACATCTGTAATTCATCCTTCCAAATACAAGGTCATTTTCTTCTCTCATTGTGCGATGTATTGATTCTAATTAAGTACAAATTTTCCTGCAGCGACAGTGGTTAATATGTTGTCTGGTTCAGACAGTTTCTGCAACACATGTGTACACTACGAATTTACCCTAAAATGCAACTTGGGCAAAAAAAACATGAACTTGCTCTATCACGCAAACATGTAAACATGCGCATACAAACTCCTGCACAGCTATCACACAGAAGTATTTGGTTCAATATGGTAAACCAAATCGATCCACAACCACTTTCATAAATAAAGGCATTCCCCTCACTCAGTGATGTCAAACAAATAACACGTCTCAATGTCACTGTCCCAGATTACCTGCCAGAGGCATCTTAACAGACTAACGAGCTGAAATCAGACAAGCAGCTCAGTCACAGCCCAGGTCTTTGCCATGATATACCATATACCAACAGACAAGCCCCTACACAGGAGTTCAGACATACCAGCAGCAGACTCACCAGTCCTCTTCTGCTACTAAGACAGGCTAATACCTAATTTGTAATAAAGGGGCAAAACAATGAATTGATTATTATCAATACTGATAAAATTTATAATTTCAGCAGGATACTGCCTTCCCTGCTGCCAGGTCTATTGCTTCCAAATTTAATTTTTAAAATAACAAATTAAAGGAAACACACAACTCTGAAAGGACTTCAACAGATAAAGAATTTTTTCCACATCTCTGATTTCTCACCTACAAGAACAAAAGCCAGCTTCAATTTCTCCTCCTTAAATCTATTCCCATCTTTAAAGCCTAACAGACATTATTCTGCTTTTAGTAGGCTATTAACCCACTCAAGAGTATTTGCCTTGACCCAAACCTCCTCAGAAATTTGGTTTTTAACTTGGGGGGTGGAAGGCTAGGGAAGACATTGAACATAAAGTACCTAAATACAGCTTAGGTCCAAGCAAAGAAAAAAATTGCTCACACTGTCCATGCTTAACTTTGATCCACACAGAAATACTGAAATTCTGAGCAACCAGACTCTTTACAGGCTTCTGCCACAAGTCTGTATTTTACAGGAAGAAAGCTACCTTATGTATACCACTATCCTTCACTAGGCATTTATAACTACATTTAGTTATAAATGTAGTTTCCCTCAGTGTTCTCCAGAAAAGAAGGCAAAAAAGCAACAGAAACCAGAAGATTTTGTGGCAAAGAACAGAACTATATGAAATGTTCACGGTTGAGGAGCAAAAGAGCAAAGCAGCTAGCAGAGCTTCCCAAGATTTAAGTCGTGCAGGAAGTTTAACTATTAAATCTTCAGTCTTTTGCTTTAATTCATGCCGATCGGTTTAAAGAACAGAGGCACTACTCTCTTGCACCTATTGTTTGAAGGCACACAGACCAATTGTTTTAAATAAAATTGTTGTGCAAATATTCTTGATACCTGCCACACGTTCAGGATGGCAGTGTAAAAGCAGTTGCTCAAGCCAATTTTCACTCAAAAGCAGCAACTGCTCTCCTTGCTCCTAAAGCGAATTTAATGAAGCCATCTGCTCGTGGCAGAGGCTATTCTAAAAACATCCTGCATTCTTCATGCTCCCTTTTACAGTTCAAATCCTGGCTAGCATCCCAAGCTACAACCTTTGCAAAAAGCAAAGCAAGAAGCAGAAAGAAACATCACTGAAAACATTTTGCTCTTATGTACGTTCAAATGCCTCAGTGTCAGCATATATCACATGCAGGTATCTAATTATTGACAACATTTTGGCAATATGTGTATTTTGAAGAAACACAACAGAATCGTAAATTGCAATGTGCATATGAAACTGAATCTTGAAACGCTTGTTTTTAAGTATTTGAATATGCTATTTGGTAAAGTAAACAAATGTCAAATGAAGGAAGATATCTAACTGATCCATATTTCTAAATTACCTCAGTGCTACAGCCTCGTATAAGCACAACCAAGAAATTAAGAACTTATGTTCATCTAGTTTCCAAAATCTCTGTCCAACCCCTCTGCAAAACACCAACCAGGAGAGACATTTAAAACAACTGCTGTACAGGCTATGGGAAAGGGCTTTCATGTAACTTATCTGCCACACACCTGTGATGACCAGTTCCAGCTGTCCAGATATTGCCTGAAATACAGGGATGTACAGGATCAGGGTACTGAAGAGGTACACCCAGGTGAGAACAAACCCTGAGCACAGGTAGGTCTCCTACGTTAAGTTACTGCTTTTACACAGAGCACAGATATGTAACATGTATTGACTTTTAACACTTCCATACTTTCATCTTCCCATCTGTTAGCACCCCTCTGGCAGCAGACTTAAAACGCAATTTTTCAAGGAGATATATTGCAGCACAGGATTAACTTCTGCTGCACCTGGCAGTATAAATAAGTGCAAGCGTGCTTTTCCAACTGAAAAAATACACCCTTTACTCACAATGCAAGTTCAAAAAGGTAAAAACCTGTTCCATTGTGTTTCCAAGACAACTCTGAAATTAATAGTGCTGTAAGTCATCTAGGAACAGAAAACACATTCATCACAGCACCAAGCACAATGGAGCCTTCAATTTTGCCTGGGGCTTCCTGATCACTTTCCAACACAATTAATTGTTGTGTTCAGTTACAAACAACACATCACCAAAAAATACACAAAACCCCGCCATGAAGGGCATAAAGAAACCAGAGAGAACTCTATCTGTAGGGCAGCGGAGCATACAGTCACCAACCAAGAACAAGAGCCTGAATACACAACACGCATGTTTTGGGTTACATTTTTTCCACAGCAAGACTTTCTGGGAGGCAAGGAACAAGAAATGGGAAGAACCTCTCCTCTAAACTTTTGTTTTTAATAGTAGTTTTGAAAAGGCATAGTTTCTCAGTAGGAGTTACACCTAACATACTAAGACTACATATTAAAAACTTCAGTAATCATCTGGTGCCCAGGACAGTTATGGCAGTAGCATGAGACAGGCAAAAATTGGAGTAAAGCTGCCGTAAAAATTTCAGCAAAATTCCACACCAAAACTTGAGTGTGAACAGTTGCTCTGCTCTTGCAGCACTGGGTGACAAAATCCCAGTTCTGTGCTCACACTTCAGAACATTTTGTCAAATAGCTGCTTCTTCACAGAGCCAAGCCTCTTGGAGCATGAAGAAAACCAAACAATGATCTCAATTTACATTTTTTTCTCCCAGATTTCTCAGTAATAAAAAACAGTCCTTGGCTTGTGTTTATTAAAAAGGTGTGCCTTCCAGTTTTGGCCTTTCTACATTCATAGAGCAATGAAAGCAAGGCTGTCATCTTTAGATTTCATAGAAGGGAGAAGCAAAGTAGAAATGGTACTGCAGTGACTAAGACATCTTTTCCCCCTGCCCCCCCAGCACCCGGATTCTCCAAAAGCAAGCGTGCTGCTACTGTCACAGGCATAGCTAACTCAGCTGAAATAATGTCTCTGACACACACAGCTCCTAAACTAGGCCAAAGCTGCTAAAGAGACTTTGTAAGCTCAAAACTCAACTTCTATGAGAAGTCAGTTCGCCCTACTGCAAACAGTGCCATTTCCTCATCCTGCACGTTAAGTGCCTGAAACAAGAGGTTTGTGAAAAACAAAGCAGAAAGCACCATGGATGTTGAAGATGCACAGCATCACCTGTTCCAAGCAGCAAGACCACCCCAAAAATCAGCAGGAAATGGTCTGAGTAGTGTTTGCTACACACAAATGTGCAGCTCTCTTCCTCTACAGTAGCCTGAGAAATCGTGTTCTGATGGTAAAAGCTTTACCTACTGACCTGCTTCAGCCTCACCCTCTATGCGTTAAGGCGCATCTGTCAGACAGACAGCAGGATGGGCCTTGCTGCATATCATCAGGACACCAGAACTGTGGATACATCCAACACGCTGTGCCCTTCATTTCTGTGACATTCCCTAAACACTCTTGGTTTCAGGCCAGACAACAGGCATTCAAAAACACACACCTCATCACTGTGCAGAACGGAAGCAAGAGATGTTCCCAAAGGTACCATGGGAGTCTGTGCTTGGTAGATGGTGGCTACTTAGCAAACTATGCTCAAACAGCACCTTCATTAAACTCCTCTTCCTCTCCTCACATAGAAAGGAAATTCCCAGCATCATCCCCTGTCACATACTGTGCCAGTGTCAGCTACATGGGGGAAAAGGTGGCTTTCTCTACAAACACAGCAGAAAGAGAAAGAGTGCTGCCCCTCACACACCTCCTTTCTAACCAGGCATCCTAGCTAAAAGGATTAAGGCAGGAACCCATACTGCTACTTTTTTTTTAGCCATCCTCACACCTGATATGTTCTGGGATATATAAAAACAAGTTATTAAAAAAACAGATTTTCCAGGTTAGCGTTAGAATCACATCTGCATACGCAAATTCCTCCCCTCCCTTGCTGTCTGATCAGTGTTATTTATCAAGGATTAAAGAGTTTGTAAACTACCAACTGCTTGAAGTTTGCTCAGTCAGAAAAACCCCAAAGCTCTCTTGTTCAAAGTGTGTCAGGCAGGAGAGTGAAGAGAATTTGAATAAATATTAACAAAGTATTAATGGCAATGCAGAGATTTGCCAACAAAAGACTCAATCACCTTTCCATCTCCACAGCCTGGGACAGAATGTCATCACCCAAGGGACCGAAAGAAAAGGACCAGGTATACAAGCAGAAAAATTCATAGGAGACTGTATACAGTCACCAGGCCGATAATGCTTGGAATGACATTTCAACAGCAGAAACTACATACCTTAGATGCTCGTATGAGAGATGCAGAAAACTTAGATGCTAGTATGAGAGATGTAGAAAACTAAGTGTGTGCAGGGTTTTTTTTTCCCCCTTGTTCTTAGAGACAAATGAAAATAGTAAATTTAAAGTTTTCTGTTGGTTTAAGAAATTTAGCCAACTGAAAAACTAAGCCATCTGCTGTTGCGGGGAGAAACAGAGGTTGTAGCATATCATTTTTCTGCCAGATTAGTTTCTGAATGTAGCCACTGTACAGCCAGACAAGTTTTAATGCTAGTGTGAGGAAACAACTAAGAACTCATTTAACTGCAGATTTTCAAGAAAAATATGCTCTATTTCCTTCACTGTGTAGAATTACAGTTTTGGAAAGTGTTAAGGTTTTGACTGAAATTCTGCCAACCAGAGAAAATAGATTGGAAGCTACCAGACCAGTTGCTGCCATAGAACAAAGCATCTTTAATGCGTTCCTCACAAGATGGGGTTTCCATTGATCCACCAGACTCTTTAATTTGTACTTGCATAAGGGTACCTTTTCAGTCTCCTGTATACAATTTTCCTTCTGGCACTTGCACAAGAAACTTGACATGAACTCTGAAGCACAGTTCTTCAGCTCACAGCCCACATGGGGTTAATCAGCTCCCAGGGCGCTCTTGCTAAGCAAGTGAGAAAGTGCTGCCAAACACCAACTTATTTTATTTGAACTCTGTATAAAGTTGTGTTTGAGCTCCAGGGAAGGTGAAAAGCATACAGAAAGGGTGGACTACGCAGGCTCTGAAAGTCCCATGCTAATGCCAGAGGACTGAATAAACACAAGTGCAAATGCAGGAGCTGTGCTTCTGTGACACACAGGTAAGAGTCTACTTCAAAAACACCAACCTGAGCATCACTGAAACACACTCGTCACCCACAGCTAAAAGGCTTCTAATCTACAACAGTATCGACAACACGTCAAAGCCTGTACCGCAGATGTACTAAAAAGCAGATCTGGAGTTCAGACAGCAACACTATAACACAGATCATGCCGTATCTGCTCTCTTCCCACCCCAGACCTTGTTTTGGTCCCTTAAACAGACAGACAGTGTGGGCTTTAGGTGCCTCCAAAGCCTGTCTCTGCAGCAGCGCACAGGGGATGCCCAGACTGTTACTCCATTCCCACTTCCAGCCTCAACATGAGCTGCTCACAAAGGATTACATACCATTGAACACCAGGTCTCTCCACAGCCCCCTTCAGTTCCCATACTGGTGAAGGTTAGCAGCCTGTGGCAGAGACCTACTGCTTCAAAATGGACAGCAGCAGGACCCAAAAATGACCATTGAAGAGAAAGAGAAAGTGATAAGTCTCCTGAGCTGAAGCCTGTTTACTTACTTCTATTTGTCTTCCAACTTCACTGACTTTGGAATGCTGAAAGCCATTTGAGTGCTGTGAGATGGAGCAGATAAACCCCTGAACCACAAGTCTACAAGTACAATTCCTACCACAAGTTGGTTTTGCTGCTCAGATATCATCATAAGAAATATTAACAAGCACTGTTTGCATGTTTTAACTTTACTCGCCACCTGTCGAAGACCAAGAACGTACCATACAGCATGATTTACAAAGCCAAGGCAATTGGCATGGCAAACACACAAATGATCTGCATTATAATTACACAAGTCTCACAGCCCTCACCTTGATGCAACTTGAGGGAGCAAGTACAGAGTGCAAGAACAAACAAACAAAGAAATCTATCTGAGAAACAATTCCTTGAAGAAAAAAAACAAACAAACCTATTTTGAAATAAACGAATGTTTAATCCACTACTTCCATCTCAGTCACACAAAGCTGGGCTGGTATTCTCATCAGAAGATCCTAAAAGCCAGACACAGGTAGTGCAATGTGTAATCAACGAACAGTGGCGGACTGACCAAGACGTATGGTACAGCCACAGCAGCTGCAGACGACAGCACTGCTTCCTACCCAAAGTCACAGTCACGAAAGCTTAGAGCTGCCAAAGTTAACATACAACTTCAGATCTTCACACACAGGCAATTCATTAACCTTTCCTTTTCATGCTATGCACCTCTGAGTAACGGATATGTGATACTTCATTTCAAAAGGTATGTCTACCTCACTACAAATGTACACCATCAGGGGTTCCCAAAGGGAAACATTACAGTCATTAAGTCAATTTAGGTGGGGTATTACCATCTTGAGAAGTAGAAACAGGAGGTCCGTGATTAAAAGCCTGTCTAAGGGTAGAGAGTACCCATTCACTTCCCTGTCACAAGAGCTGGAAGCTAAGCCTGTCACTCAAAAGGGGAGTTTGAGAGCAGAGAGATCATCATTCACAGCTTCTGGCATAAGTCTAACTTTTCTGCTATTAGTGGATTTCTGATGTTGCAATTCATACAGTAGTCCGAAAGGTTTCTAAGGCAGAGGACTAAATATTCCTGTAGGTTAGTGTATCACTGAGCAACGGGCCTGCTAGCACAGTTCAAATGAACAAACTGTACTAACATTTCCACTGTACTAACAGACTTTCCATTAATTAAAGCTGACGGTTCTCTGCCCATCAGGCAACAGCCATTCAGGAGCCATCATATAATGAAACCATTGTTAGTCTTTCCTTTATATATTCAACTGCAGAACAAAAGGTGATGGTTGTACGGTCAACAAGGACTTGAACTTCTGCAGGTGACATTGCTTCTCAACAACTAACTCACCCGGAAAAAAAAAAAAAATCTTGCACTGAAAGATGAGGTGAAAACCTTAGAAGAAGAAGGAAAAAAGAGTTTTCTATTATGATTTTTTACTGAATAGCACCCTTTTAAAAGCATTGTCAGTTTTTTAAGTTCGACATCATACCACTTAGCTACTATCATTATCAGGAAAGATGGCACAAAATGCCTCCCAAGGAAGGACAGTTTACCCTCCTTCCCTCCTCCCACATTGTCACATTTAGTGTTCTTTCGCAAGCTCTCTAACATATGAATAAAATACAACATTTTGACATTTTAATATGAGACAAATGTCTCAAGAAATGAGATATCCACTCCTTCCAAAACAGTCGTGATACAACAGTTATTCTGTAACAAAAAATAGACATCACAAGTTGGAAAACACCAGGAGAAGATTCCTTGTGTAAAGAAACGTATGGGGGATTTCAGACTTGTGGTGGTGTTCCATGAATTTGTGCAACACATTTATAAACAAAAAACAATTCATACTTCTATCAACATTGTTTCTAAACCCTGAAGTTTTATCAACCACACTAACAACAAACAGCAATCACCGCTGCCATAACATGGGGACCAACTCAGAAGAGCAAAAGAAATACTTTCATCCCACTTTCCCTGAGAAAACCAAAACAGATCAAAGAACCTCCAAAGCTTCAGAAATGAGCAAAGAAAGAAATCTCTGAAGAAAAATAAATAACAGGGTAAGACAAGTAAAGGGTCTCTAATGATAGTGATTTATTCTATCACAGACTGTTAGTGTCAGTTTATGTAATGAGCCCACATGGTTTAGGAATTCATGTGGGGAGAAAATGTTTTCCAGTTAGCAATATGGATCTAGGCTGGCTGATGTCAAGTGCCTGTTAAGAGGGGAAAATGACAGATGAAGACTTTAAACAATGACTTAAAATTCATTATGTTTTATGACCCTAAGTTTATGGAGGTGTGCTTTAATGTTGTCTTCAAAACAAACCAAAAGAAGTCAGAAGAATAGATGTAAGCTGTAATTCTCTCAAGTATCTCTCTCTCATATCCGCTTCTATATTAGAGTACAGATGAAATAATGTACAAAGCTGAAACACAGAGGTAGGTAAAAAAATGGCCCTGAATTAGAGGGGAAGAAACCTGTAACCAATGAGACAAAGACACAAAAGGACAATTATACCTGTCAAGCATTTGCAGGATGGAAAATACAGATGGAAGAAACATGTAGCTATACAGCCAAAACCCACCACTGAAAAATCAGCTTGCTCTACTCAGTAACAGAGTCTAAATTCCTCCACAAACCAGCTGAAGTGAAAATCTGTTCTTGGGAAAGGAGACAGTCCCTAGCACACAGCCCCTAGCAGAGGTAGAATCCATCACCAATTTTCTGCTACATAAGGGTGGTTTTCTTACTGGTCTGAAATGCCTGCCTTCAGCTTCCAAATATCAGGGTCCTATGTACCTCACTCTGAGGAGTCACCTAAATTTCTCCTCCCCATCATTTGTATTTATCAATTTATGGCTAAATTATATGGGTAGTGCTTCCTGAGTTTGTCCCACTACATTTTCTAGCACTTACCAACCCTCCAGGACTTGGGTAATACCCTGTACTTGTCCACAGACAAACAAGATAATAGCCAGAGACTAAACCAGGTTGTTTATGAGTTCAGCTAAACTGATATGTCTTATAAGCACGACAAAATAAAAAGATACATAGAGACGGTTCACAATGATTAAGACACTACAAAAAAATAAAAACAAAACAAAACACCCTGAACTTTCAATTGTGTCCTTGGCAATGGCTTTTAATTTTTTTGAGACATTCAGATAATGGCTGTCCAAGACCTCGTCTTCCCAAAGGAAACAGGTTCAGAGCCAAAAGTTGTGATTCAGACCAGCAGCCTCCAGTCCTGTCAGTCCTGGGCTCCTCCGATGTCAAGCAATTTAAGTAACTCTAGAATAACTGAAAGTAAGAAGCCTCCAGCAAGCATTTACTCTCCAGAATCTGTAAGACGCAGATGCTCTTGGAGCCTAAGTAAGGCCACATCTTGAGTTTTTTGTTTGTTCTGTTGGTTTTTGTTGTTGTTGATTTGAGGTTTTTTGTGTTTTGCTGTTGTTGTTACTGTGGTGGTGTTGTTTGGGGTTTTTTTTGTGGGTTTGTTTTGTTTGTTTGTTTTTGGTGGTGGTTTTTATCCCACTTTCTCATTAAGTAATGTAACTTTAGCCAGATCAGCACAGAACGAGCATTCCTAAGGTAGGAAGCAAAAAGTAAGTTCTAGGGCACTTCTGTTTAAGTACTGCCATGGGACAAGCTACTGAGACAGTTACAACAGATTTTTCTCATGACACAATTCTGACCATACCATGACTACACATACTTCTCTTCAAGCTGAGTCCAATCCTCATATTGCTAAAAGACAAACAAAAAGTCCTTCATCCTCCTATTCCCATCATTTACAACACATACAAAAGTTTCCAAGAGGAAGGGAAGCAAACAGGATCAAGAAAAACAAAAATTAAATTTTCTGACTCATTTCCTTCTTCCCTTTTCGTCCATTACAAGCCAAACCTCTTGCCTTCATCGCTCAGCAGAAATCACTCTGCTTAATTACCACCTGCACTTACCGTCTTCAGGTAGCACAAATCCCAGCACCTTCCTCTCAGCTGAGCAGAGAGTGTTGTGTTTTCCTGGTTTGGGGGACCACTTTTGTTTAGAATATGGCTTATTTAAGAAGTAACTGATGTCATCTCAGTTCAGTACTCCAGTGGCACAGGAAGGCAGAGGCCACAGGGATTTAAGGTAGCGGCTACCATGTCTGCTTTAGAAAGCTCCTCAGTAATACAGGTTAAAATATCTACTAAAAAAATAGGCTGCGGAACCCAAAGGATTTCAGGGAAGAGCTCAGCAATACCAAAATGCAAAAAGCAGAAATAAAATCCTACACAATACTGTATTGTAGGAGAGCCCAGCAAATTGCACAAGTCAGCATTCAGAAAAAAACCATCAGTTTGGACAAAGACTACTCCCAAACAACACAGAAGAAAACCTTATTGATGGCATCGTTACCCAAAAGCAAGAGAGCCCAGCTCTCACAACAGGTCTTGTCATCAGCTGCTACCACATCTGACTCCTCCAAGAAGGCATCTTACTTGTTAACCTGCTTTTTGATGCCACGTCAGATGAATCCTGTTTCTACAGACACAAAGAGGCAATTCACAGCTCTTCACTGAGGGGAGACAGGCCACCAAAGCTGTTGTGAGGGACACAGTCCCACCTTCCTGGGCCAAGCCCTACGCCAGAGGTTTTGCTTCACTCTCCCTCCTCCGTGCTGGATCACAGGCCAACCCTCATCCACATTCTCACAAACCACCACGTCAGCTGCTTGCTACACAAGCCAAACCATGTCACGCAACACCCTTCCCCCAGAAAACACAGGGAGGGCAAAAGATGGAGTTCCCACCTCCCAGAGGCTCAGGGGCTGCTCCCTCTGGCAGCCAGCAGGAGCTGGGAGGGAGCAGAGGGGCGTGCGGACACACGCTCATCGAGCCGGCACTCGAGACAGAAAACACCGTGTCGCGTAAAAACTTGTTAAGAGGCATAAATTACTAGAAACAGAGGCCATTTCTGTAGTGGTGCTGAAAGGAGCTGCAGCAGCATTGCACCTCTCTCAATCATTAACTGAGGGGGAAGGAAAACAACATGCTTCCCGCCCATCAGTCAGATCAGATCAGAGAGGGTCTTGCCAGCCCGGTTCAGCTCCATCAGCCCCTCAAAAGGTCAGAGCTCCGTGCTAGGGAGACAGCTGCGGGGGCACAGCTCTCCTGTCATACCACCCGCAAGCAGGGAAGGGCCACTCTTCTCCAGTGGCCATTCCTCCCTGTCCCTCAATGACTGCAAGAAGGGCACAGAGGCCACAGAGGCCAGCCCTGCTGCCACCGGGCTGACTTTGCTACATCCAAATCCACACACTTACAAGGAGGGACAAAAGATTAGCATCACGATACCAAAGTGTCATCACTGTCGAATGCAAGACAGTTAAGTAACTCCACATCTAATTTAGAAGGAAAATTAAATCCATGCTCTTAAAAAAAAATTCCTCAGATGATACAAACTTGAAGAGCCTGCCATCACATCAGTAATTACTCCCTCCTTAATGGATGCCCTGTCGTGTTTCTGTTTGATGAAGACTTTGGGTCAAAGCCACCCCAAGTCCTCACAACATCTCACATCCATGATCAGCCTCTGTCTGATACAGAGGACTCTGGCCACACTGAACCACCAGCTGCTGGCCAACACTACTGCAACAATCAGAGTCTCCACGCAACAGACACTGAAATACCTCGCAGAAGAAGGAGGTCTGCAGCAGTTATCTATCATTGATTTAGGCACAGTATCAGACAGTTTTATAATTCAAAAAAAAAAGGCTTTCTTCAATATTAAACCATGCAACTGATTTATTGGACCCTTAAAGGACATCTTATCCATACTGAATACATTAACTCATCAGGATCAGCTTTCTTTTCCTAAGAGACAAAGACAGCTCTTCCCAGTTCACATTTTATACCTCCAAACTCCTGCCTTTCACCTAGAACCTGACTAACAAACACGTTTTGAACTAAGAATCAAAAAAAAAAATCCCAAAAAATAAGGTTTATTCCACAAACATATCATTTGAAATAAAAACAGTCCAAAGAATACAAAGACAACAAATTAGAAGTTTAAAGTGCTAGATAAACATACTCAAGTACATTTTGTTCTTCAGGCACATTTCAACACATAGATTCAAGACTCGTGATGCCTATAGCATCCCTTCCTTCAGGAAGATGATTACAGAGAAGAAGCTGTACACCATTCTGGCCCTATGATGCAAGTTTTGATACAAAAAGGTTTCTGTATACCTAAAAATAAACATGTCAAACCAAGGAGTAAATTAAGACCCTTGTAATTAAACCGCTGTGGTTTCTAACACATTTTTCTTAGAAATTTTCCACTATCCAAAAGCAACCACTGCTCTCAAATAAGACCTATCATGCTATATTTATGTACTACATGAAAAGCATATCAATCCACAGAAAGTAAAAATTATAATAATACAAAAACTTCTGTTTTTAGCCTACTTACCTAGTAAGTAGCCCAGTATTAAGTCAACTAGACCAACAAATTTCATGGCAACTGTCACATAAGGGTGAGCTAAAGCAAGATAGTTTTGTAGCAAACCACTGCCTACTGTCTGCAAAGTCATTACTGAATGACTATTCCCTATTAAAATCAGCAACTTCCTCAACATAATTAAAAAGAATATAGGTTGGAAGCAGCATATTAGATCTCGGGGAAACTACTTAAGCAGCAGAATGTGAGCGGTGAAAAAGCACCACCCGCCGACAAGCACGCAAACACAGAATAAGCCCCCCAGCTCACTGGTAGTAAAGCGATTAATCGCAGGGACCTGGTCAGTGTTGGAAAGCATACCCAAAAGCCTACAGGCCAGATTACACCATCTTTGCCCACTTTATGGAGAGCCCTCCTCTAGGACGAAAGCCCATTTTTAAAACAAGACAGCTTCCAGAACAAAATGCCACCTACTGAGAGCAAACCAGAGGGTGAAAATCTGTGCCTGAACAAACAAGATCGATTGCTAACCTGAAATGAAAATAAGAGGGAAAACAAAATACACAGCCTGCTTTAAGAAACTGTCAGCAAAAGACATTAGGGTGCTTGTTGCTGCTATTAAACGGAGCCGTAACAGAAGCCAAGGAGCAGAGATCACCAAACCATGAGGCAGGGACACTGGCATGAAAGGAAGACGACATTGTGCAACGGGTCTCTTACACCCCGTCCTCTGCAATTCCATCCTAAAACTTGGGGGGAGGGAGGAGATAACCTTACAATTTGTCATCACAGAGATCATAATTTCTTGCTTCAAGGTGAGGTGGGGAATTAAAATCATTTTCTCCTTTGGTGGCTGCCAAGGAACATGACCTACAATTCCACACTAGATAATAACTGAAATAAAGCCAGTGTTTATGAAATATTTTTATCAGCTGAAAGAAACTGTCACTTCAGTCAAGTTGGATTCACCCCTAATTTGTGGATGCCCATTTGCATGCCCCAGCTCACCACAGCGCAGATCACACCGCGGTTTCACCAAGACTCCTCTTGCTGGCAAAACCAGCTGAAACAGCTCCTGCCCCCATCAGCAGGGCTACTCCATCGCTGTGGGGCTACACCATCAGCAGTGACGTGGCACAGTCGAGCAACTGCACCACTGCTTCCCAAGGGGCTGCATGTGAGCAAGAGGAGGGAGTGAGAACTGGCAAAAGAAGTTTAGGCTGGCTTTCCTGGCGTATGCAATGACAGTGGCACACCAACACTGAGAAGCACAGGCCTCCATGAATGGGATGACCATCTGAATCATGTAGAACACCACCACTGCTGCACCCTAGTCAGTCTAAAGAGCAAGCAGAGACATTAAATATATGCATGTGTGTTCACAATAAAACAGTTTTATTGTGTGATTTCCCAGCTACATTCAAACAATACATATAATCACGGTGGAGAAAAGACCAATTCTGGTTTTGCCCATGATAAAGATGAACTCACAGGTAAGCCTATGCTTGGAACAACTACACTATCCTTCCAGTAAGGGCTTGTGTTCATGCTTCACAAGCCTTATGCCACACTGACATCTGACTTAGCCCAGAGGAGGAGAGCACAGACACCAGCACATCCCTAATGACACGGACAGGCCATGCGTCCAAGCCGCAGTGTATTCTCCCTACCCTGGCAGCAACATCATGCCTAACCCCAGCTTAGCTCCTCACAAGGTCTTTCTCAGGAGTGTGCAGCACCTACGTGCCCCGAGAGCCTCTAACGCAAATAGTTAGCCCAAAGCTCAGGGTCCTTCATTACATGATGGTCAGTCCACCCCAAGCTGCAGGCATTCCTGTACGTCCCAATGCACAGCGGGGTAGCAACTACACTGGGCTCAGCCTGGTCTTTCTCCTTGTGGTGCAGTACTCATACAAATTATCAACACAGAAGTAACACTGTAAAAACATGCAGCACTTTTTCTCATGGGTTTCTGTGTGCATGTAACTACTATGCACTAAGAGTCACACCAAGGCAAAGGGCACGCTTCTTGTTCTAGTTAAGGTGAAATGTCTGAGTACCACTGGTAGTTCAGAAACCATCATCATAACTTGAGTAAACTTTGCAAACAAAAAAAGCATCGTAATGTAGACTGTCTGGGTACACACTGCTAATAAAGATGAAGGACAAAAAAGGTCACAAAACCAAGAGAGGTTCAAATACCTGCTTTGGAGAGAAACCTCAGTACAACATAGAGATTGCAAAATAACGTACATGTTGGTTGGTCGTTTGGTTTGGGGGGGTTTTTTTGGAGGGAGGGGAGCATCGTTTTGGGGTTTTTTTGGGGGGTTTTTTGTTTTGTTTGGTTTTTTTTGTTTAAGTACCATGAGATCCTATACCTCTACCTCAATTTGTAATTAGGACTCTCTCAGTAACATGTGCACAGGATTATAGATCCCCCCCCCCCCCCCCCTTAAAATCAAGTTTCAAGTTTGTGGACCAGATCCAAAGAGCTGGTTTCTATGCATTCCTGAGGGAGAAAGGGCTATAGAAAAGCCTTTTATTTCTGCACGTATTTCCCAGAAGACCTAACTAATGCAAAAGGAAACGTATCAGGCTTCTTCAATGGGGGGAGGGCGGGAAGGGATTAACACGTTTCATGGGCAGAGTGTGTGCAAGTGGGGAGGGGCAAGCACTTCAGTGTGAGCAATTAAATGCAATTCTTTTGTAAACCTTACGATAAGATAGTGAAAATACCCTTTTCAACAGAAAACCCTACTCAAGGGTGCCTACCCTTGACTAAACATCAAGGTAAATTGCACTGAAAAACAGACTGTACCTCACTAAAAGCTACTGTGAAGGGGGACACTTGAGGCTGAAACATACATATAATGAGAATCGCCCCTTAAGAATGTCAGCATCATGAAGTTAAGAGCATACATACAGGACTGCACGTTTTCATTGCAAGTCAGCATCACCTGCTAGCAATGGTTTCCTCCTCCTAAACTGATTTTATACATACTTCTCTGCAAAGCTTTCATGAACTAACAAAGGTTGGTTCCAGATTCAGAAACACACTTTAAGATCTATTAAAAAAAAAAAAAAGAGTAATCGCTAACAGAGGAACTGTTCCCTATACTAAAATAATCATAGAAAAACTAAATGAAAGGTTGTGGCTCCATAATTATGACTTTTGTTGCTGGGTGTACTTCATTGCAAGGCAAACCAACAGCAAACCACACTCATTTTGCACCACTTCACATCTTCAGGGACCCTAATCCTGACTCCAGCCACCACATACGCTTGCCAGCTGCAGTGTGCTACCCTATCACAGGTCAACTGCCGCCCTCTTTGGAGCTTGGTTTTCTTTAAAACACCTCCCTCCCCCTTGCTAGCAAAAGTAAGGCTTAAATCAGACATGGGCTGAGTTTGCAGAAGGTACACGTTGCTTTTATTTTCACAGTGAGGAGAGGCAGCAGAGCATGCTGCTCCAGCTCACAGGTTAGTATACACGTACCAACATACAATTAACTGAACAGGAAGCTTGATTCAAGTTTTGCTGCACTTGCTGGTTCAGAAATTCCTACTCCACCTGTATTTAAACACTGTTTTCATGTTTAATATAGCATGTAACTACTACAGCTCTTTATTCACACTAAGTAAAAACAAATTCATTCCCAGAGTTATTTGGCATTAATATTAGTTACGTGGTGAGCCACTCAGCATTGTATTTAAAACATTTCATGAGTCAGAGACAAAAAAACCACACAACACACACAAACACCACCAACCACCACCAAGATTTATTACTGATTTTGCTCATTTATTCTTTCCTATAATCTCATTTTACAATATTTGAAGACTTCCAGCTTTGCAACACTATATTCCAGAATTTTAACACTGCAAACAATAGACATTTATATACTCCTCTGAACACAGAGATCAATGCTTCCAAACAGTAAACCATTTGCTTAAGGAAAAAAAACAGCTAATTACAGTCTAAGCAACATGCAAGCAACTTGGAGCTTTTTAAGTTTATAGGAGAAGGTGATACTGAATACCATGGTCTTTCATTTAATGAAGTACTGAAAAGATTCAGCTCTACAGCACAGATTTTTCTCATCATGACTCTGCCCAATCCGTTATCAAGCTGGAAGCTAAAGCCAAGCATCAGTACATACACACTTTGGAAACAAAATGTCTAGTCATTATAGAGGAAAGCTCCAGTCAGTCACCTATCTGAAATTTATTTGGAAAAAAAAAATCTTTTCCATTTCTCCTTAGTTGTATACACAGCTTTGAAAAATCCCACCTAGATCTCAAAAAGTCTCCTTCCCAAAGCCACACTCCTCTAAATCTGCTCTTATTTGCTATGAAATCATTTCAATCCAAGTTCTACATCAACCTTGTATATTCTCTCTCAGCCTTGCATGGCTTCATTACAAATGTTCTTTCTGCATATCTTTGCATATTTAATGAGACACAGTTTGTTCTAATGCAAAGGAAATGTCTCAGTACACATCTACTTCATATGGTATGTTTACATTTTGCTATACCATTTACTTCTCAGTTTCTAGATAACCTCTAGCACAGTCCAGGGGCAATTCATAAACAGCAATTCTAATGCAATATAAATTATTATGCAACCTGAGTACACTGACAGAACTTCAGCTGAAGGTAATGCAAAGGGAACTCCCCAAATTGCACATGATAATTAAGAACCTTCATGAGAAATTCCATGTGGAGAAAAATCTTATCATAGGCCACGAAAGCGATAGACTGTAAAATCAAATTAATGGGAAGGTAGATTTCAGCCTCAAGACACTGTGTTCTGCATTCATGTCAGATCTCAGGAAACTTTCTTGTAAAACTTGACACCATCTGGGATGGTCTGGAGCAAAAGGAGAGCAGCTGTATGTGAGTGTTTTGCCAACAGTAGCAATGTGACTTGCAGGTACTGCGCATTTCTGCCCAAATTATCATTCAACCAAAGCATCTGCACTGCCACTGTTACTACTCTGATGAAGACACACAGGCTGAAGGATTACTGAAAATACACGAGCAGAACCCACTGCTCTGGAAACCATCTGCCAGACTGAAGCCAACAGTATGTGCCAGGACAACGTAAGAATCCTTCCTCCACTGCCAGTCTGTCCCCCTCCACAACACTACAAATTCTCAAGCAGAGCAGGACCGCTGATCTTGAGCCCGATGCAGAAGTGCTACTCCTGACGTACAGTTAAACATACTCCTCAGGAGCCCTGCGAGCCTCAAGCCTTATGGGCACAGGTAGTCCCTTCAGGAAATAATTAATCCCCACCACCTACAAAGATGCACAAAACCTGATCAGTTGGCACTGAGCTCAAGCAGCCACTCTGTTCCATCCTTGACGACTTCCTGAAATATCTCGTCTGCTTCTGTCACCCACAAATCCAAAGCAAGAGGCAGATATTATAATAAGAACTGTTAGCTTTCTGAGCTTGTAACTAGTAGCTTTTCAAACCAAAGAAACAGGTATAACTTGTTATTTCTTCTTGAAGTTCCTCATGCATCCTCAGAACAGCATCTGAGCTTCAAGCAAATAGGGATCCTGTCCTCCACTACATTTCCAGGCAAGAGAATTTGTATTTGTATGATTAATGTAATTACTATAATTATCTATAATAATGTATATGAGCATATTTCTATGTTGGGTAGTATAATTTATATATTAATAAGGTAATATAAAACATTTAGAAAGGTACAGACATTTTTAATTGACCAATGTCTTTAAAGTTTAAAGCAACATCTAATTCAAAAGGAGAAAATGTAACAGGAGTAGAAGTCAGGTTATGCACTCATTCTACTTTGGTCTTTCATGCAAATTTTAAGCACCTTACTTCATAGAGTTTTTGAAAATTTTCCTCACAGCTGTAGGATTCAAACTGCAGATTTATGTTGTCCACCTAACTTAATTTCACGATCACGAGGCTATCACCCAAAGTCCCGTAAATCTTAAAAAAAAAAAACCCACAAAACAAAACAAAACCCACACCACACACACAAACAAAAACCAACACCACCCCCACACACACTTCTACATTTCATGTTTGGTTATGCCACAGCCTTCTCAAAGGTCAAACAAAATGTGCTACTTCAGCCCTTGCAGCCCTCCCCATGCCTCAGTTTGCATCTCTGGGAGCTAATGCAATGGGATGACTTCGTCAGTGTTATGTTTACAAGCCATTTTAACTGCGAAAGCCAGCATGCACCACTGGCTCCTGCTCCGGCACACCGTGCTACACACCCCCATCTGGTCCTTGTTCACGCTGCTGAAGCAATGCTGGACTAACCCCAAAGGTCTGTGATTTTTTCAGAAGAGATCCTTAGTTTCACAGCAGTTCTTGTGGACCCTGTTTTGTACTGATGAAGGCAAACAGCAACAACCAGGAGAACAAGAGCTACTTGTTGACATGATAAAACAACGTGGAAACACAAGGATCATTCTGAATGGCTGGAATTGCTAAGTTTTACTGCACTATGTTAAATCGCTGGTCTACAGGGCAAAGTCATAAACCCGATCTTTGATATTTCCCTCTCCTTTTCACCCTCTCTCATGGTAGATGCCAACTCTCTCATGGTAGATGCCAACTAACCACATTTCGTTAATAAGAAAAATATGTAGCCAACCGATACAAATATGGCCACTGGAAACTTCTCTTCATTGTTTTAACCATTTAGCTCTAGACAGAATAATGAAAAAGGAAATTTGAACGCTGCCCACTCCAAATCTCAAACTACACTTTTTCAGCTTACAGCTCAACTTTGCCACTAAAAAGCACTAAGTCTCAGTACACAACTAAAAATTGCATAATGAAAAATACTTTTCAAATACAAGGGCTTGCAGGTTTAAAACAAACAAAATGCCCCAGCAGATGTGCTTTGCATGAGAAGAGAGAATGCTCTCGATTCTCCTTACCACCACTCCTTGAGGTTCACTCCTCAACAGCCTGGGCTCTCTGAAGCCTCCAAAACATCACATTTGTGTGCTCGTGCGCACAGAGCAGGCAGCCCTGCCGAGGCTCCCACGGCAGCAGCCGCTGCCACCAGGTTAGCGGAGGAGCCACTGAGCCACTTCTCCAGCACTGGCACCTTTGCCCCTGGCTTCCAGTGCCTGCAAAGCTCATGGGAAAACTTACCACAGCCTAAGGGACAGGTATAAAAGCAAAGGCAGAATAGTCTGTACTGAAGTGTATTAATAAAGCAGGCCTACAAAGAACAAGTTACACAAGACACCAGTCACATGGCATCAGATTAGCTTAAAAACAGAAAGAAAGAAAGAAGAAAAAAAAGCAGACACAGCCACATACCCAGACAGAAAACAGGTGGAGCAGCACCAACTGCAGAGTAAGACACCAAAGACAGCTACTCTGGATCAGACGTATAAGGTTTACCATTCCCCAAAATTAAGCCACTTGTCAGTTTTCAGCCTTCCACAAAAAAAGCAAGTCTGTATCATAACATTTCTCCTACCAATAGATGGGACTACCCTCTTGAGTCACTTAGGCTGAGCACAGAGAAGAGCTACCTGCACCCAGGAAAATAAACCTCATCTCCCGGCAGCCCCAAAAGCCAAACCAAAACCAAAGAAAGCCTGCTGCTGCAAACTCTTTCTGAAGGACCTATCACCTCCAGGGCCAAACGCTGCTTTCCCACCAGCACCCATTTGAGCTCGCTGCACCCTAACCCATGGCCACCATCAGTCACGAAGTTCTTCAGGAAAACTTCCCTTCTCAACAAGGGTGGAATTCCTTGAGAGAGGTATCCCATTCTTTGGCTGCACCATGGTCCTGCTTACTACAAAGCCTTCCCCATTTTGCACTCTACATGCTCAGCTCTTATTTTGTCTACCTGCTCATCTCCCCAGATACAAATATTTATATACATATGTTGTTGTTTGTTTGGGATTTTGTTTTGTTTGTTTGTTTTTTTAATAGTAGGAGGTGAAAAGACATTTCAACGCATCAAGCCTCAGACAGCACTACATGAACAGGTACAAAACAACTTCAAGTGACAAAGGTTCATTTCTCCTGATCCACTTATTTTTTCCCAGTGTGACAGTTCTGACATTCTTTTCCTGATCAAATCCAACAAAAGAAAACATTAAGAATTAATAGGTTCCCTTAGCTGTTAACCGAAGTAATAAAATGTTCCCTCAGATTAAAAAAACTGTTAATTGAACGTACAGCAAGCTTCTACTTGGCTTCTCAAATGCTCACAAACTTCCCCTCCCCTTTTGTTTTCTCTGTTTCTCTTTAGACAAAGCATCAATGTCATTAAAATATAACAGCAAACTTCCAATATTTAATAGCTTGTTGTTACTAAGGAAAACAGAACTTTTAGAAGCATGAAAGATCATTCTTACGTCTCCTAAAAGTCAGATTTTATTCTTGGTTTGCCTTTTGTTTTGCACATATTTGTGAACAACACCCTACTGATTTTGGATTTGCATGGAGTGAGTTTCATTCATTTATTCAAGTGAGCTTCAGTGATGCTGATAATCCAAGGTACAGTTAAATTTAAAAAGAGAAAAAAAAAAGAAAAAAGCATTTACTAGTTATGCAATACAACCACTAAGTTTTATTAAAAAACAAAAGCATCAGCATGATTTAATAGCAATAACCAGAATACCTAATAATACCTTCGAGAGCACAAACACAATTGAGGTCTGTTCCTGTCCCCATCCCCCCACACACCATTATTCCTCTAACTTCAGCACAGCTGTTCTTTGGGAGGAAAATACTGATATTCAAGTGCCTGTATGCATTAATACAGACCACTTCAAAACCTAGTGTCTTCAAAACAGATCTCAAGATTCAGACTACAGTTTTGCACACTCACAATGTAAACAAAGTGGATGCCTGTTCATCTACAATTTATACAATATACCCATCAAAGACTTTTTTTGTAAATTCTCCATATTTCAGCTGGAGGGCAAGAGAAAACACACGGTATCTATATACAATGTACCATCAAATAAAAAGCATCTTCCCAATAGCTTGTATCACACGACCACCAAGGCACTTGTTCAGGCACTGCTCTTTGCAGCAGCTACACCTACATGTGTGCATCCGAGTACGCTCAAGCTGGACCAAGGCTATTACAGAAATTAAGACGAGTCAGAGAAAGAGATCCCTCTGCAATGTATACATAAAAATAAGGTCATTTACCATGAATCTCCACATAGGCAATATGACTCACAGTCAGTTCAAGAAATCTCAATCTGCTGAGTAATTCATACGTCTTCATCATTGGTTATGATGTAATTAAATCAGTCAACAGCGAGAACACTATACAAACCTCTCTCGTGTGGAGCCTAGATTACAGTACCTTACAAGTTAAGAAAATTAGTTTCTGCTGCTACAAAGTTATTCCTTATTGTGACAACTAATTTACTTGATAAAGAACCTTCAAATGAGCTTTTAACTTACATTCCCTTTCAAGATAGCTACAAAAATAATTTCTTACCTGTAAGCCAAGCTGCATGGCTGTTCTCACAGCTCTCTTACAAAGGCCACAGCA
Source organism: Patagioenas fasciata (assembly GCF_037038585.1). Taxonomy (NCBI): domain Eukaryota; kingdom Metazoa; phylum Chordata; class Aves; order Columbiformes; family Columbidae; genus Patagioenas; species Patagioenas fasciata. The sequence goes on from NC_092560.1 coordinate 34,988,845, forward strand.
AAAGGTTGCCTTGAGCAGTAGGCAATGGCCTGAATCTTGTTATCACGTAATGAGTCTGCCACAAAAAGAATGACTGCATGGCAGCAGCCTGCTGGATACAAATCTCTTTGCTGCTTACAACTAGATTTTGGATCAATATTAAAACAAAACAAAATAACAAAAAGCCCAATATTATCTGAAAATATTAGAAAGAATAACAAGCATCTGTACTGGTCTCACTAACTACACTGCAGGATGCAAATCAGCACTAAGCTGTTGTATATTTAAGAAAGTGTGAGAATAAGAGAACACAGCTCTGCAGAGTCAGCCGCAAGCACTAAAAGCCTCACCATGCAAATGGTGAAAGCTTTCTAAAGAGAGCCCAATATTTAGAAGCATGTTTTAAATGCTACATATTTCGTGAGTGTCCCCCTCCCTCTTCAGCACTGCTCACGCTTTCCTCCCCTAAGGCTTCAGTTCCTGGTTAACATCTCTTCGTCTGAAAATAATTGCCTGTTTCCAAAAGGCATCTCGGACAGTGTCACTCCTTAATCAGCTGGAGGACAGCTGAGTGATGTGAGGCATTTCCACCTTCTCCCTGGAGTAATCGCACCAGCTCCACAAGGCAGTACTGCAACATCAAGAACTAAAATGACTTTAAATGAGGTGCTCTCCCCTAATGAGAACCATATTCCAATAAGGTCACCCTCCAAAAACCCACCTCATGCTATTACACCAGCTGCCTGTTAGGACCTAGCTTATCAATACAGCTATGACCACAGATCAATCAGTACAGCCTGCATGCAAACCTCGGGGAAAATCCATTTGTTGACATGAACTCACAGCACTTTTGGTATACCTAGATACATGTATGCAAGCAATAATCAATTGTGTTCTCTTTAAATTCTTACCAATGTGAACACAGTATAATAACAAGGAGCAGTGGCTTTGCAAGTTCTCATGCCTTGGCAGAGGAAGAATGCCAGTAAAGTTACACTAGATTTACAAAATGGGATGAATTTACCCCTCTGCAGAAATATCTTGGAAAATAAAACTAGATCTCCATTTCTCAATAAATTGGAGAGATGGGGAGAAAAAACATTCTCGTAGGCTTTTCTGATACACTTGCAGGTCGTAGACCAAGAAGCAGATGTGTGAATCAGAATAATACAAACTTAAGCATTTATAAGATCAGTAACACATGCTGTAGTTCCACTCCAGAATGAAACGTCAGCATCTGGAAACTGCACGGGTAGGTTTCTTCAGAACAATCCACCTCCTCTTCCCCACATCATACATTTACTTGAAAAAGAAAATCTAAATGTGATCCTCATCATCCTCAAAGAGCAACCAAAAATCACCTTTCACGTAAGGACACTTAAATCCCGTATTTTTTTCTTTTTATCCAGTTTTCCATCCTTCCCAATTCTTCCTCCTTGCTATTTATACACTCTTAAAAGTTTGACACGTAGCCACAGCTCAGATCCATGGCAGACTTCCGTATTCTCTGTCTCACATCCATTTCATTCTGTAACTTAATGAATAAGCTAACGGGTACTGCCCCTCTTTTCTCCTCCACGTGTTTAAGATCCACGTTTGCAGCAAGACTTCAAGGAAATCATCTTCCAATGCAACAGGCAAAGACACAGCTCAAGGACTGGATGCAGCAGGACCATGCAAGTTATCTTCAACCAGCTCTTCCAAATTCTGCTTCTCTTCCTTCCATAAGACCCACTTTCTTCTGGTTTCAAATTATGCTGCAAACTTCCCAAGGAAGTGACTATGTCTCCCATGCATGTTTATACCATAAACTCTTAACACACCAAAGCTCTGCTTGGGGCCCTTGAATGCCACGAGCATACAAACAGCCCTGGTAGTACTGCAAGACCATCAATAACCCTTGCATCTAGCAGCTTCAAGATTTTGCGGGAAATCAAAATCTTTAATTGAGAAGTGACAAACTTTCCCGACCCCAAAGTTCCTCCTCTCCACGCAAAGGGAACTACCTGACTTGGTTATATTAAGATAGCATTTGATTGCTCAGATGAAAGTTTCAGGAAACTTCATATCCTCCTCCATAACCTTTCAAAGATTCAGTTAAATTAAATTTCAGATTGATTTTGTCTCTGCTCCCCAAACATCTTTAAAAGCTCATATTTTCACTAATTATATATAGATAATCCTACATCACAGCTACACAGAAACCTTTAAACTTCTTCAGACAAACTTTGACAAGGAAGTGTAATTAGGTATTAGAAGTAAATCAGGGAGTTTTGAAAATTGAGAAAGCAAGCCTTGCTTTGGGACATCTGAAATAAGAAGTGCTTTATATCCTTAAAATTATCATAGGGATGTTAAGAAACTTAACATGTGGGAAAAAACACAGCAGCAAGGTAAGCAGATGCAAAAAGCGTGACTACAAGCAAGTTTTGCTGAGTGCTTGAAACATTCGAGTTGAGAAGCAAATGAACTGCACTAGTTCAGCAGCCAGACCTGAGACAGAGAAGGGGAAGCGCTACTGAAAAGCCACGGGTTTAACAGCTTCCTGCTCACACCGGAACGCTTCCTGGATTAATCCATGTGCTGCTTTATGATGCACGTCTACACGACCCCCCCACATACGAAGGTAGCTGTTAACACGCACTGAGGCTCACAAACATGTTCTCAACTCTGCAGATGGCCACAACAAGAAGTATAAAGCTTCATCACCCATATTCACTGCTATCATGGTTTCTTCCCCTTTACCGATTTCAGGGCTTGGCTGTTCCACACAGCTCTTAGATGTGAAAAGCCTGAGTAAGCTGACCTCAGGCTCTGGACCAGATCGCTCTGTCCTCCTGCCAAAGAGCTGAGCAGGGGGCTGCAGCCAAAGTCCAGAAGCATTCCACAACTGCTGCAGCAAACACTCGGCCATCTCAGCAAAATCCAGTTCCCACCTGCCACAAAGCTGGCTCCCAAACCAGCACAAGTACTTTACCCCTGCGAGTACCTACTGGCTGGCAGCTGGGCTAACAAGAAAGAGCCTCAGCCGAATTTTGTGGTTTGCTGTGCATTTCACGAAAATGAACAGCCTTCACCCTCCCACCACTCCCTGCCTCTGCCACAAACCCAAGCACTGAAAGTAGTAACGCAAGGTTTTGAAGGATTGTTGCACAAACTTTATGGATCACAACAGAGCCCACAGAAGACAATGATAACACTGCTTGGTGGTGTGCTGGATATTGCATGCCATGCCGCTTATTCTACACACTTAACCCTTTGGCACACATCCCACTGTTGGTTCAGCATGATGAGTCTGGAAAAATCTGTGCCAATGTGGCTATCTGTAGCACGTAATTTGCAAAGAGAACAGACGGCTATGTATATATTCGTTGTACATTATGAACTATAGGCTGCCGAAAAGCAAACTTTATTGGAAATTCTTCTTCGTCCTAAGTATTAGAAATGCTACAGATATGACCTGAGTTACACAACCTAAACATGCTAGTCACTAAAATAATTAATCAACTTTGCCCTACCCATGTAAACATTTAAGCTGTTTAATATTAAACTTTAGATTAAAACAATTTCTAAGCAGTTTGATATTAAAATTTAGACTAAAGTGGTTTTAACTTTAATGAAGCCTGAATTCTAAGTCCCATGGAACATTTAAAAGCAGAATATTGACTATGTTTCTATCAACTGCTTGGAAGCAAAGGAAATGAAACATCAAGAATTAAAATGGAACTGAATTTCAGCTACAGCTTTTTGCTTTGAGTGAAAAGAAGTAATCAGCCGGGTTTATTACAGTTTTGGCCTTCACATTCCTATACTCAGGATGATTCAGGAAACAATAAAGTTGCTTGTTCCAGTACAGGCAGTACCCACATGACATTGTTCTGGCTCACAACAGTACAAATAGCTCCATCACTACATTTTCAAAAAATGGTTTGCTGAAGTGAATGCAGTGCCTCAAGACTCCATATTTTTCCTCTTTGAATGCCGAAATCAACAGGCATCATTATTGCTAGTATGGTGGCAGTTTAACCTTATTTGATTAATTCTAACCCTAACCAAAGGTTTGTCTGTCTGTGAAGGGGAGGAACACTCACAGGTGGCAATGTGTAATGAAAAAAAAGTAACAGAATATTGCCTGGATAACTAAATACAGCATCTTGCTCAGATAACTAAGTACAGCACCTCAGTATTACTGCCACATTTAAAGTTTTCAAGGGTACAAAATCTTAGAACTCAAGGCTTGACTGTCTTGCACCCAGGTAATCACAAAGGGCTTTCAATACCGCAAGAGGATCTCAAAAAAGCCTACTGAAGTCAGTCGATCACACGTGAGGAACTCAAAGTCACTGCAGCAATCACAACCCTCCACAGACACCTAAACAGTTTCATGGTGCTACTGGTTGTAACGAAAGTACTGCATTAAAAATGCACACTGCTCTTTCTAGTGAGACCATTGAAACATTTTTTGAAAGTTAACATAAAACATGCACATTCTTAACAAAGGCTACAATATTATCTCCTACATACATATCTACTCCAGACACAGCGTTCATTATCTGGATCACCACGACTCCCCAAATATCACGGTCTGAACACAGAAGTTCAGAGCTGCTGCAGCACCTTCTCAAACCGAGGCACATGCTGAGAGTCTGTCCCATATTTCATGTATCCATTTTCAAACTTCAACGTGCACTTTAGAGATCTTTAATTTGCAACAACTCAGTTCCCCACGCCTAAAGATCTCTATTCGCCTTTTGGGAAGTTTCAAATAGTATTATTTATCTGGACCTTGCTTGTTGTTATTCTGGCAGTGATGAAACCTGACAAACACTCACAAACTCGTAAACAAGTTTTCAGGACCCTAAAGTAGTGGTTAAAGTCTTAGTTGCAAATGACACAGAAGCAAGCTGACAAGTACGGTTGTCTTTCCTCGAGGACCGACCCGATCCACTCTCTGCACCACAGGACATGTGTGTGAGTGGAAAGATGGAAACCTCATGGTTTTCCTTCTCTGGTGAGTAACCATTACTACAAAACCATCTTCAGAACGGGGTTTGGCACTTGAGTGTTTCACTGAGAGAATTCTTCCATCTGAAGACAAATGGCCACTTTCACAAAAAGACACCCGAGCTGTAGAATGGCTGGTGGTATGTAAAAAAAAAAAATTATAAATGGGTAGTTGTTTTAATGGTAGGAAGGGAAAAGTGGAATAAAGGAATCGGACAAGAAGGAATTAAAGGAAAATATATCACTTTGAAGCACAGCATCTTTTTTTTGTAGATCATGTAAAAACACAGCTCTGAGTTTTCTTAACACTAGTAACACCTGTGCATTCACAATCCTCATAACTGAGCCAACCCATTTCACAATGACATCGCTGTTACAAAATGTGCACTAGATCTAAACATTTCAGTCTACTGAAAGGAAGTATACAAAATGCAATGCAAGAATATGTAATATCAAGCTAGTGCATGCACACTTCAACACACAGGGCTCTCTGGGCTGTTTCCAGAGACTGGGCTGCATAGCCTTCATCCTCTGACTACTCAAAAAATTGACTATTCACAAATCCCACCTTTCTCATTCATGGAAACAGTGGGAAATGCTGTAACTATGCCAAGAAGTCCATTTGGCATACAGCCCCAATATCACAATGACCTCTGTAGGCTGCTGCTTTTCAAAAGCATATTTAGATCCCAAGCAGGCAACATGTCACCAGGAAAGTTATTTCTCTTATTCCACAGGGTAGCCAGAAGTACTTACTCCTATCACAACAGCTACTGAAAACCATTCCAAACCTAAAATTGTCTGGATTAGTAAGAGCATTGATATCCACAGATAGCCTGGATTAAAAAAAGAGTATTACACAATGCCTTTTCATCTTTCCTCCAAGTTTTCTTTTCCTCTCGGTCTCTTCTGTAATGGAGGACATGCTTTCAAATATCTCAGTGTGATGAACCTTCCAGTTGTGTTTGCATAGTCCTTATGGACTTTCCACAGTAACCAACCAGGTCTTCCAGTGCTAAAAACTTCCTTGAGGAATGTCAAGGACTTGCTCCAGAGCAGCATGAAGGGCCCTTCACAGTCAGAAGCAACACCCGAGACTGCTAACAACCATACAATCCGCTCAGCTGTAGAAATTCAGATGGAACAATATATCTGCAGCAGTAAAACTCTCTGCTTTGGCAACCATAGCCAGCCCTGTCCATTTAAACCACCAATCACCAGCTACCAGCTTAGTAGCATCTATACATCTCATTGGAAAGAAAAGTAGTGATGGTAAAATGTTGAAGCATACAGCCCCAGCAAAACAGACTTTTACATTCATGATGTTCTTTCACTGATCCAGTTGTACCACTTCTGCCTTCACCTACAGACAGTACGGGTTAGTAAAAAGCAAAACCCAATTTCAGCTGCCTGAAGTAGAGGAACAGAAGAAACACAGCTTTATTTCACCCCTCTTCAGAGCTCCCACTGTGCTAGTCCTGAAATTACAGATTAACTTTTGGTAACATAACCATGACATCCACAAGCATATTCAGCATCTCTTCTGTCTCCCCAAGGATGACTCAGAAAGAGTGGCAAGTGGAAGGAAAAAAAAAAAAAAAGATATATTAAAAAGAAAGTAGAAAAATACAATGGAAAATTATTCAACTTGCTTCCAAAATCCCACTGCTTTTCAGTAGTGAGAAACTCCCCAAAAGCACAACACACTGCACCTGAGCATTAGACGTGAAAATACCTGACATGAATTGAGAGCTTCTATTTCGTAGCACTGCTACCTGGTCACCATAGCATCACGTAAAATACTTTAAAGAACACACACATGAGGGAGAGGAAGGAGGGATGAGAAGATGCACGAAGCATAAACGTGCCCTTCCACACAGTTTGCGAGCCAGCAGCAAACCTTGGTTTCTGCAGGAATGGCTTGCTCTCCCCACTAGCGTACGGCTTCTGGGTACCAGCCATTATATCACTTGAGACTATAATTTTGTGTATATCTCATGTTCCTCCTCTTTAAAAATAAGTTTTATTCAACACAGAATTAATTATTTTACTCAAACCATTTTATCAGAGACACAGATTTCCTTGCATAATAGACTTCAAGTACAATTTTAGTAAAAAATACACTAATGTCAATAAATAGCAACTAAATTGGTAGAGTGATGTCAGTGCAGCTATGATCAAAGTCAAATAGCTATCTCCAGAACCTTGCATTTACCCTGAAATGTCATCTCAAAGTCTACCAAAAAGGGAAGGGACAGCTGTGTTCCTTATAAAACCTCCACACTCCAAGGAATGTAAATAAGGGATATTGCTAAAATGAAAGACCTAGTTAAAGCTTTACATTTGTAATGTTTAAAAGGTTTTCCCCTCCTTTTTGTATCTTTAATCCAAGGTTATAAGTGTTTAAGTCATGGCAGTTGCCATGGAAATACGCAGGCCCAGATCTCTCTGTGGGAACCTCAAAGCTCCCTTCACTACCCAGCATCATGTAATTACAGGGTCACGTTAACACCTTTGACTCCCAAAGCCCATTTATTGCATCGAAATTAGCACAGCTGACTCCATTCACCTTCCACAGACAAACATTAACTACTCCTGCTCAACCCAGTTTCTCCTGTACTTACCCCTTTCCCTGGACACGCTCCCAGACCTATTTCGGCACCATACAGCAGCAAATTGGTCGTCAATGCCCACAACCTTCTCGGCAAACACTAAGCAGAAACCAGAGAGTGCAAAGGCCATCAGATGATTCACCTGATCAAAAGCATCATTTCATCATCTGTTGAGAAATACATTTTTCCAAAGCAACTGACATAATAAATCTGCATGCTATTCCAGATGATGAAGGCACTGCTAGGAAGAAAAACAGAGGCAGACATGCAGCGACAGGAACAGAACACTCACAAAAGCCAACAATTCAATTAGAGAACAGAAGACAGGCTCTGAATAATGGTCACTTTTTCCCCTGGTGGCTGTCAGTACTAAAGCAGGAAAAAGAAGTTCTTAAAAACCTCAGTGGAATTCCTGAATATCAGCATGCACCATTTGATGCACAATGAATTTATGCACATAGGAGGCCCATTTCAAGGCAAATGCGAGCAAAGCCTTTATTTAGGGAAAAAAAAAAAAAATCCACTCCAAATAGGCAAATTCAACCACTGGAGAATGTCTCCTTACCAAGAATCTTAAATCTGTGAGCAAATGCTAATTTTAGTTTTAAAATACACATATTTAATTTACACAGCCATATGTGTTCATATGAAATAGATTTGTAACACACCCTCTGCCATTGCAATAAAAAAATCCCTTTGATGTATAAAGTACGAGATTCAAGATACACTTATTTGCATATTTGAAGACAACACTATTTCACCAGTATCTACCATCACTGAAAATAGCTAGTCAAATATTCCAAACTACTAGTATTCTGTGAATGTATACATATGGATTGGGGTTGCATTGATATATCTATTTGGGGAGATAGAACTGCACAGAGAGAAAAGCTCTTAAGTCTATGAAAGGTCTGTCTTACATAACTACTGCACAAGTCCTCACAACTACATTCTGTGCAAAAGAAGTAAAATGAAAAGGCTGTTTTATGTTTCACCTAGGAAATAATCAGGATGACTTTCCAAGGCAGTCTATCAATTACCCTGACACTTAGTGTAAACATCTAGTCAGATTCAACTGAATAGTGAACTTATTTCAATATGGCAAATTCGCCATCTAAACATGTAACCGCGGATTTTTAACAACTCCAATAATTCCAAGAAGAAAAAGGCAGACATTCTCTCATCTATATAAGACTAGATTTTAACTCGTTAAAAAATAATAATAATCTTACTTCTGAGCAAAGGACAGATACTTTTAGTGGCTTTGTGGATTTTTGGTGTTGTTCAGTTATTGTGGGGGCTGGGGCAGGATATAGCAAAGGTACTTATTTTCTTTACACCTACAGTTCTGATGGATGACTAATTTTCTGACAAATATAAGGCAGGTGATCTGTGTGCACATACATATGCATCTCTAGCAAATCCTGAGTAATTATGCAATTGCTGAGTGAAAACAGGACCGCATAATTTCTTGCCTCGGGTCATTTTACCCACTTTTTGTTAAAAGAAACAACAGAAATGTGGGAGAGGGAAAAAACTATGAGCACAACATTGCTCCAGCAAATTTCTATATGCAAAATGACAAATTAAAGCACTACTGCCCTGTTACTAGAGCAACTAATTTTTTTGTTGTTTTTTTGAGAAGCCAGGCCAGTATGCTTGTGCAGGCCCCCTGTCCTACAGGTAAACCTCTGCAGGCACATCCCCAATCTCAGCTACGCCCCATCCACACAAACCTGCTAGCAAAGTCAGGGATTTCACTACAGACTTCTGTGTGCAGAACACTCCTCTTCTTGTAAATGCTTGGCAGACCATTCTTACCACACTCAAATTAAATAGAGATTTACACACAGAAATATCTGAGGGCCCACACTACAATGTCTGGCAAGAAATAAAGAGCCCACCAAGGACATCCAAGATGGGACTTAGAAGGAAGGGTGATAAATATTTTATTAGATTAGGTCAAGAAAAGATTGACTGTCCAAAAGCCTGTCTATATCCCCATCACTTTCCCAATTACATCAGTTGGTTCAATGATAGGTATGGCCTCTTTCCACAAACTCCATTTTCTGTTGTCCTCCAGTGAGAGAGAAGAACCTCATCTGGTTTCACCAAAGAGCAAGTGTTCTGCTTGCATTAACAACTAGGATTTTACTTCTTAAACATGATTTAATAAATGGCTTCTGAATAAATTCAAGCATTACTGGATGAAGTAAAAGCGCAGAGAAAGGTATCTGTAAAATACTATATTGATACTCAAAACTTGCTATAACTCCAGAGAACACATCGGTGTTACCCACGTGCATATGACAGCCTCAAACACCACAACATGTATGCAGGCTTATTTTTTCCTACTGACAATTTGCAAACTGGGAAGTTACAATAATGCATTTTACAGCGATAAATTACCAAATTTTCTGTGTCCTCACACAAACTTTGACCAACCTATTTGATGCTAAACAGTGTAAAAGACAGATACCTCCTTCTGAAGTATTTCAAAGTTGGGATTTTAACAACAATCCTAAACAAAGCCAAACACAACCTCAACAACCTGATTTAAGACATAAATTCATAGTGCATTTTGTTTAAAAAAAGTCTATATTGTTCCATTCTCCCCAAAACACATCAAATTTAGACTGAGATAATTCAAACACAAATCCAAGAACTTTCACGTCTCTAGATCTCTTCCCTATATCCTGCATTGTTTTTCCAGTAACAACCAACCATAACTTATTCTCTCTTTCAGTGGAAATGAGAATAAAGACATTATTAAAAAAAAAATAGCCTCCACTTCTCTATGCATCTCTTTGTATATACAATGACAAAGTTCATACAGCATTATTTGTTTCTGAAGAAAAAAACCCACAAAACAACACACAAGCACAACCAAGCATACACTTACAAAACACAATCATTTGGGGTAAGAAGAACGCCTGCTTTATATTGGGAAAGGAGGAAAAACTCAGCAGAAGCACAGTTAAAGCCTGCCCTCAAAAGCTACTCTTGAACAAGAACTATAATCATGTTTCATGCATTTTTTCCCCCTTTTCCTCCCCCTCTGCCATTTGCAATGCATGCAAATCCAGCTGGGCCTGTCCAGCCCTATTCAAGCACAGGGCAACACCAGCTCTCTCACTGCAGTCGTGTCAGACCTGCTTTACCTTCCTCACACCACTTGGTCTCTGTTGCATACCAGCAGAGAGCTAATAAAGTTTGCAGAAGCTTCTGCTCCCCTGCCTGCTTTCCCAGCAGAAATGCCTGCCTCCATGAATTTTCCCCTGCTTTGCATATCCTTTTCTGTCTCCCAGCTCAGCTGAGTAATCGGGTGCATTAAGGACGTCGTGATTTCCCAGTCTGCTAATTCCATACATTTCATGTAAGTGCTCAATCACATACCCATCTGCTCGGCATGCACAGTCATGCACAGGAACATACAAACCTAGCTCCTCGCAATGCACAATCACCTGTTCTCCTCGCAAGCCTGTGCTGCACCACAGCACCAGAAGCATTCTTCAGAGAGAGGGAACAAATAAAATGCAACCTGCTTGTCCTTGCAACAAGGCCAACAGGTACTAATTTTCCAGCACAGTGGTCAATCCTCTTTGGCCTGCCTCATATATAGACTAATACTAATTTTTTAAGAGGATCAATGTAGAAAATGCCTGGTGGATTATGAGTTCACTGCTGTAGATGATCAGGGAGAAAAAGACGTAGGTGGAAGAGGAGGGAAATACAGGAAAATGGATGTTCTTACTGGATTACTAACAAACTTGTTCTAAACTTGATACATGGACTTCGCTTTATTCATTGTCCTTAGCAAAGTTCCCTTAGCCGTTCGCATCTATAGTCCATGTTTTTATTAATTTGCCATCTGCTTTGTTTCCCGCTCAGGCAGTGTTAGAACATACTCTCGAAGTAAAGTCTGCCGTCTGGTGCTTTAAAACACTTGCTTGTCAAAAATCTGAGCCACCATACTACAAATAACATGCACGCCCCCTGAAACTGAAAAGAAGTCTTTTCTTTCTTCTCTCTGCATCCCATCATAGGAAAGCACAAACACTACCAAAACAAGGAGCAGGAGGGAAAAGAGCAGCTCCTGGACACCCAAATTTAGAATAAGTGAGGCACAACACCCTTCATGCTACAGGCAGCAACTACAGGCTGCAGCACTGCCTCCAGCTGGGAAGCTGGGCAGCCCTTTGCATTCCTGGAAATTTACAGGTAGATAAACAGAACATAAAAGCCTTTTGGCCAGGATGCAATTAAATGCAAGATGTTAGTCGAGTTCTGGACAGCAAGACCTGCAACTTCCCCATCCAGGATGATGACACACGCGAGCCTGAAACATGAGGTGCGACGTTTGGTTTCTAACTGAGCAGTTGTGGGAACACAAGTCATCTTCTTTCCTTTTATTAACTCATCCGAGAAACAAAGATACATATCAGAGGGAGAACAGTTAAAACAGCTTCCACCGAGCCTGTTATATCAACACACAGTTAGCTTTTCAAACGGCAGCTGCAGCAGCATCCCTTCTGCGTTCACAGGCTCCTCTTGGTACACGATGCTAACACTGAAAAGAAACTCCGCAGCTACTTCATCATCCCAAAACTCAAGACTCCTGTAATACAAGTGGGACTTCCCTCACTCTTTTCAATACTTTCTACCTATCCACCTAGACATGTCAGACAGGAGGAGGTGGAAAGTTTCAGAGGAAAGAAAAAAAAAAAATATCAAAACAGCCAAAAGCACTTCCCAACTCCTTTATTTATTATACAGCCTCACAACTGGACACACATTTCTTCAGCTAACTAAACACAGCACAGAGTACCTGAGTACCAGGCACAACATAAGACACCCCAAAACTGTTTAATATCACCACAACAATGAAAATCTGAATTCTCATTTTAAACTTCCAACAGAGTAACTTACATACAAGTGCAAAAAAAAAAAAAAAACTTTAAAGGATAATTCAGGGAAGTTTATGACCTGCTTTGCTTCTTTCTGTTGTCACCTTTAAGTATCCATCCTTCTTGTCACATGCTACCTGGAATGTATTACTGCTTCATGCATTTATCTAAAATTAAAACATTATGAAAAATTCTCTCAGTCATGTCTACACGTAATTAAACCTCAGTTTACTGGGAAGCATTGTAGATCAGCATCCTTTCACGAATAACACTTTCATGGTCATGCACTCACAGAATCTCCTTTTCAACTCATTTAAATCATAGAATAACATGAATATTTACAAGATCCAACACTTGGAAGCACTTAAGGCTTACAAGAAATGTTAGTCAACCTTCGCAATTACATCTTTCCTTCTCTGTCACTACTCATTTCAAGTTCTCTACACAGCAAAAACTGGGATAAAGAACCACATCCCTGCACGTTCAGGGGAAATACTTGATTTTCTTATGCTGTACAAAATTGCAACAACTGTGGCTTGAGCTTCCATTTTTTTCCAGTGAAAAGCTCAACACTTGAGATGTTTGGTGATAACAAAATCTTGGCACATTTCTATCATAGCTATTTCTGCTTATTTAAATAAGAGTCCCACTTTGGATCATCATGCTCAGAATGAGAGTAAGGCACTACCACCTACTAATTTATCCAACACCTTCTGCAAACTAGGTGGTATATGCAAGTGTTAGATGAAGTGACAGCAGCCAGACCAAGAAGTAATCTTGGCACGACTAAGAGAGACCTCCACTTACTTCACTGAAAGAAAACATCTAAGCCAACATATTTTAACATTATAATGTTCATTCGGCATGCACCCCTTGAGACAGCTGGGAGGAAGCATGAGTGCACACAGCAGAACAAGCACAGTGTTGTCTCCAATTCCAGCCAAGAGGTCCTGGACAGATCATGGATCCTCTGGAGATGTCTCCAGCTCCTCCCCAGCAAGAGGCTGCACAAAGTGGGTAACTCTGAAGCTCAGTGGCTCAGGAGGCAGAACAGCGTGGGAAGTGTCAGGGCATCCAGATCATCTGTCCTTCTTCCAGGACCTCTGGGGAGTATAAAGCCACACGCTTTTGGCAGAGCACAGCTGTGTCCACGCAAGCAGGTGAACAAAAGGTTATCAAGTGTTTAATGTAATAGCTGTTTATATTGGGGGAGGAGAGGGACTGAATCATAACACCAGCAAAGAGAAAGCAACACGGCACATTAAACGAAGTCTCCAGGCACACTTGTACCTACAGTGTCCAGAAAAATCTATGAATCAGTCTTCCAGTTTTTGAAATTAAGCCACTCACATAAAATGCTTCATTTGCTGTGGAAGGAGCTACCACCCTCCCTACCAACTACAATGGCTTTTGTTTCCAAAAAAAAAAAAAAAAAAAAAGAGGCTATAGACCTGTTTTGGTAGGTACGAATGCAAGCAGCTTTCATCAGCAGACTCTGTAGCAATCTGTGACCATCACTAAGTGTACAGAGAGTAATTGCTTTTGGAGAGGGGGGTGTGTGTGAATTATTTCCTCTCTAGGCCAAGAAATCACAGCAGGGAGAGATTTCATCTGTCAATGCAGCTCCACATTTGCAAAGCCTCTTTTTTTCTTTCACTTGATGAACATCCATGTAGAAACCTATTCCCTTGCTGCTCATTTGCTCTCACTGGCAAAGAGCTGCCTGCTCCTCATGTCTGATACCTCAAAGAATTACGAATGCCTGTCCATAGCATGCTCAACCCAGACAGCACACTGTACTTACACATCTCCCTGCACAGCAGTGAACACGATATGTAGAGTGTTTCACCCTATGCCAGCTACTTGGTTCTCTTTCTTACAATGCCCCTTCCTAACCCAGTTTGTAAATGATACTCCCGCTCCAGCACTGCTTCCACATACACCATCCGCACAGCCACGCAGGCAGCACAGCTTCCTTTAGGTGCACTTGCATAACTGCTAAGCTCGCACTCTTTCTAATAAAGTAAGTCTTTAAACATTTCTCTAACAAAACCTCCGTACAGGTATCAGAAAGAGTATGAGATCAGTAGCTATTTCTGAGCCTGACAGTCATAAAGCAGTCCAGAGCCTATGGCTAATTACTGTAAGAACTTTAATTAAAAAAGAAAAACAAAAGTATCTTTACTACTACATTGATTTCCAGAGCAAACTAGAAATACTTGGGTGCCATAGACATGACAGTGATGTTTCACATTTTTCAGCTGAAGTATCTCATTGCAAAAGGTACATGATAAAAAACAGAGGGAGGCAGGAAAATGTTCCAGCATGAAACCTAAGAGCAAACATGAAAAGGCCCTTCAACGTACAGATCCATCACGTTCCCACCCACACCAGTGCATGAACAAGCTCCTGTTGCCCTCCCTGCTAATGGCAGTCACATAATAGAAACGAGCTGCAACAATAAAGTTACAATCGCTGCATTCATCCACTCAGTTTCCCTTAAACACCGATGCTGCGTGGTTTCGTGTATGCAGAAAACACCGCCAAACGGCCCACACCTCCATGAAGCAGTAAAGACACCCCCTTACAATTAGCTGGAAGGCAGACAGGAATAGACAGGCAACTCTTATGTCACTTCACCCATCCCTTGCAAACCTCCGTGCAGACCTGATTTAAACTCCCCTGACAGCTGAAAAAATAAACCAGCATATAATAGCTCTTCAAAACATACGCAGCCCGTTTCCCAACAGCAAGCAGCCGGCGCAGCGTCCTGCTACCCGTGCAGCCAGAGGCCGCGGTTCCCAGCGGGCAGCAGCCATGCCTGAGGTGCCCGGACGCACCAATGGCAACCTGGGCTGGCACTTGGCAACGACCCGGCCGCTTCCCGGCTGGGCGAAGTCGCCTCGCATTCGAATTCACCACCCCCCAAGAGGTGCCCCCAGCCCCCGCCCAGCCCCGCCGCTGCGGCAGGTGCAGCCAGTACTAGCAGCGGGGGCCCGGGCTCCCGCCCGCCGCCCCGGGACACACCTGGGGAAGCCGCAGAGGGCGGTTGGGGAGGCTCGCAGGGAGCTGCCGCCGCGGTCAGCAGTGCTTGGGGGCGGTGGGAGAAAAGCAGATTTATAAACCTGCCAGCCCTCGCTCATTTGCTGCGGGAGGCTCCTCCTCTCCGCCCCGCTCCGGCCGCGCCGCCGCTGGGGGCTGCCAGCACCCGCGCCGGCTCCCACCTCGCCGCCCCCCCTCCCTGAAGCCGGCGGCGGGCCCGGCCCCGCCGGGCGGGAGGCCCCGCTCCGCAGGTGTGCGGCACTGCCCGGCCCGGCCCCGCTGCAGACCCCAGCCCCGCCGCCGCTCCGGTAGCCCCTGCACCCACCTCGGCGGGAGGAGGCACGGCGGGCACGGCCAGACGCTCACCCCAGCGGCGACCGCCCTGACTCTGCCTCCGCCTCCACCACCACGGTGGCGGGCGCCACCGCCTCCTCCTCCCCCCGTCTCCACCCCCGGCGCCGGGCGGCGCGCAGCCCGCCCTGCCGGGCGCTCCTACCTGCAAGGGTTCTGCCGGCAATCCCCCCGCCCCAGCCCCCACCCGCCTCGGCGCCTTCCCCGCGGCAGGCTGGGCCGGCGCAGCCCCCTCCTCCCTGCGCCGGCGGGGGCAGGGCGGCGGCGGCAGGAGGAGGAGGAGGAGTTGGTGCCCGTGTAACAAGTTTGGGTTGCCCCGCAGTATGGCGGCCGGCGGGGGCGGGCGTGCAGGACCGTGGTGCCCGCCCGCAGCGGGGCGCCGAGGGGCGGACCCGGCCCTGGCTCTGCGGGGGGGCCCGGGGCGGCTGCCCCCACACGGGCAGGGCTCGGCGGAGCGGGTTGCTCAGCACTCTTTTCAACAAACTCATGTTTTCTGCCCCTTAGCCTAGCGCATCCCCGTTTAGCGGCGGCAGCATCCTTCCAGGGTCTACCCGGAGATGCAGCAGTTCGATGTTGCCCACTCGATGGCACCTCTAGAAATGGCACCAGCAAATGGCTTCTCCCTAGTGATTTAGGGCTGTGTGGCTTGGAGGGGTGTTGAGGCACTTCTGCCGAAAGCAGACGCGATGCCCCCGCAATTCAAGCAGGCCGCACAATAGCAGTCTCACCACGCACCCAGTGCCGTCTGCCACGCTCCTCTGCTCTGTCTCATCCCGGGCAGGACGGACCCACTCGCTGCAGACCACAGCACGTATTGCATCCGGGATGCAGCCTCTGGGCACCACGGAAATAGGAATGATTTATACTGGAAGCAAACGTTACCTGAAAGCAGAGGCCCGCGTAGGTGACTGCTTGGAAATATCAAAGGAGGAACAGCTTGGCATAGGAAAGAAAGTAGGTCAGTGAGTGTACAGATCTCACCCAGGATGCTTCTGCTGAGTCACTGATGAGTTATTGATTACCATCATGTCTGTGCATGCCTGTGGTGACTGTTCTGATGAATATGAACCAGCACATGCATGACTGTGGGTTTTCTTATTACTGTGGAACAGGTTATATCCAATGTCGTTTAATTGCTATACCTCAGTTAACAGGACCCATTTAAGCAAGACTGAACATATTTAGTTTATCAGATGCTGGCATTTGCTTTATTGGCTGACCTTCTAATTCCAGCATTACACAACATGTATGTATTGTAACAATAACATGACAGTCAATTTCTAATATCTGTAATTCATGTTTGCTATAGCTAATAACTACTGTAAAAATGCAAATATTGAGGAAATAGAGTCTCTTAGAGACATAGAGTCATGATGATAACATCAGGTGAAGAAAGTTTACATGCAAGGCAAGACCTGGCTACCTTGATATTTCAGGGTATTTGAGACTGCAAGGTTTGAAGGAGAATATTAGCAGAGCCAGTGAAGTTTGTTGTTGTGTGGAAAACACTGGGAAATCCACGTCCTCTCATTTCATTTTCAAAATGGTGATTTAACTTAGGCCGGCTTAACACTGTGCCACCAGTGTCCATCACACAGTTAACACAGAATAGGGTCACACACCATCAAAACTTTAGATCTGAGGCATGGAGAAGCAAGTAGTCACACAAGCAAGTGGGTCTGGGAAGCAACAGCAAGGCAGAGCAGGAGGAGCTGAGGATCCAGGGTCTGCTGGGACGGGGGAGAACCACTTATAACGATTTACCTATGTCTGCCAGGAGCATGAAAATGGATCACAAGCTGAACTAATGCCAGAAAATCCCTAGTGCAAATACAGAAGCAGGATAAAAAAAATCCTTATCATATTTTATTTGGGGAATTGCTGTAATTTTTTTACAGCAGAAGAATAAGCTGCATCTCCTCTGGGGCTAGCTGCTGGTATTAATATACCAGCAAAACCTTCCTGGCATAGAAAAGGCTTTAAGCGTCTCCTGAGGGATACAGCTATGAAATTATATTCCAAGGGAAGAAACAAAGGTGTTTTTTTAATCTCTTTTGCATTGTACGAATTCTAGGCTAGTGCAGTTCTTAGCTTGGAATAGGAAAATCACAGGAGTTTTGTCAGGTTTCCCTAGGGAGCCTGTGGTCTGCACAAGCTTCCAAAAGCCCAGAGCGGCACAAAGGACCTGGGGCAAAGGCTAGCACCAAGACGGAATTTCCATTATTTCTACTGTCTCTATCTGGGGTAGATTTTGTAACCTTTAAGAATTACAGTGTTCATTTGTATAGGGTAGTTTTCAATCTCCATTCTCAGTAAAACCTGTGGAGTATTGCAGACTGAAAGGTCAGAGGTAAAACAAGGAACTGATATGTGGACCTTGTCAAATACCAGATTCTCAGTCCCATTCAGGATCCTCTTTCCAGTAAAATGGGTTACCCATGGGGATTTGTCGAGAAAAAGAAATACCCTCGTAGTGATGGTGTTGGGAGCACGTAGCAAGGAGCATAAATTGCACAACTGAAGATTCCTATCAGTTCTCATTATAAGCAAGATCTTCTACAGGATTTAAAAACAAATGTCCTCCGAGGCATGACAGAAACAAATTTGGGAGGTTTTCCAAAGCTCTGTAACATTAGCCTGGAGTGTATGTGAACTAGTGGTGTAGGGCTAAAGACACTGGTCCTCACAGTAATTACAACTGAATTTGTTTTGTTAAAAATTATTATAATCTTTCAAATACTACATGCTGTGGCAATGAGATCATATAGTGAACAACTATTGATACATGTCCACACCAACTCTATAATGGGTATTCATTCCAAAGACATGCATGAAACATACTTTTGAAAACCTCCATCATAAGCATAATAAAGTATAATCTTCGGAAGTACACCTAATGCATTCTGTGAAGTAATAATATGTAAAGGCTGCCTCAGTCATAATATACCGTGTTCAGAAATCATGTTGAGGGATGAATATACACATGGGTATTTTAAGCTTAGGCAAGCTGTGTTAAATCTGTGCCAGGAAAAAAAAAAAAAAAAAGATAAAGGGAATTAAGCAAGGAAAAGTGAAAGCTATAACAACTAACTGTGTTCTTAAACCTCAAGTCCTTAATTAAATTCAAGAAGAAATAAGCTGCAGGGCAGAAGACACCGGAGGATAGTAGGGAATGAGAATAAGACTGAAGCTGGCCCGGAAGCCGGTCTGAGGCTGAGGGCAGATCAGTCCAAGAGTGAGTGAGTGAACAGGTGGTAGGTATTTAGTAAGCCGGTGAAAAGGGCAGTGAACGTGCTCGGAGGTTGGCAGACCAATATATAATGCAATGAATACGTCAGTAGCAGAATACATGAGAGAATGAATGGATGAGAGCATAAAAAAAAAAAACCAGTTCACTTGAATGAATGTGACTATGTAAGCAATTCTAAACAGAGTCAAAGTTTCAAGCTATAACTATTCTTTTGCTATACTCCTATGATGGTATAACTGTTCAGATCATTTGTCATGGGTATCAACCTGTGCTAGAGGAAAACAACATGCGTTCCTGAAAAAACAAACAAATAAAACAGCCAACCTCTTTCAACTAACAATCTGAGGAAAACTGCATGATAAAAATACAAATTTTAAATGGACTTTACAGTCATGACAATGAAAAACATATTTTGAAACCTTAATATAGTAAAATAAGCATATGAAAGGCATTTAAAAGCCATGCCCCATAAATTAATGTTGATTAACATTATTAAACTACTGAAATTACATAGACCTAAAATTATTTTCAGAGTAGGAAAATATTATTAACTTTTTATCCTAGCTAGAAACATAATACGCAACAGCTCAAAGTGATTTGTGCAAGATTATACAGTAAGTCAGTGGCAGAACCACAGACAGATAAAACCTTGACCTTTTACTTCTGTAACATCCCCATCAGGCAGAGAAAAAGCATTGCCTTCACTTTTGCAATTACAGAGGCAATGGAACTAAATTATAATAGTCAAGGGGCGTTATCTCCTAACTTTGTGATTTTTTTGCTTTTTTTTTTTTTTTTTGTCTGAACTCTTCCTCTATTATTATGGATAAACATGGCAATTACGTAGAAGATTCACTCCAAGAGTTTAAAACTCTCCCTGTATTTACCATGTGTCTGTTTGTATGTCTAAGACAGAAGGAGAGAGAGCTAAATAGGTGCTGCACAGACATCTGGATTTGGATGATGTACTGCAGAGGAAGTGCATGGCTGGATGTCGTGGGAGAGCAGGATCTCTTCCTCCTCTTTTGGTGGATCTATTCACCATGTAAAGGCCACAGAGAATGTTTTTCTTCTATGTTCTGTTTTGGTTTTTTTATTGTTTTTTTCTTTTCTATATTTTTCCTAATCTGGAATAAAGATTAGTGGAGCTACACTGTAGGCTAGTATCTAACCACTGGACAAAAGAGGTATCTGTAGTCCAGTCTCCATAAAATCTCCCAACAAAAGCTATTAAAAGGGCTAAAGGGATGCGAGACAGGGTGAATTTAGGGAAGGATGGCAAAACTGGTAGGAGTTACCCTCATTCTTGTTCTGTGTGAGGATTCACATTTGCAACAAGAACTCGCTAGCAGATTACATTACTACATGCTTTAGTCCTGGACAAAATACCAACAACTGAAACAAGTATTTTGTGTTAATAGTTTTCACTTATTGGTGTCCCAGCTTGGAGCCTATAGTTCTTATTGAAACAGCCAAGTTATGTGTGTGGGTGTAAAATAAAGACCATAACCACTTCAGTGGTCTTTTCATCAGAAGTTGGGATGGAAGGACATAGGATCAACAATCAATGAATGATAAAAGACACTATCCACTCCACAAAGCAGAAGAAGTGCATGGGCTAGTGGAGGAGGCACAACATGTTTATTAATGAGAAAAATAATAAAAAATGTGTCAGCAGTGCCTGCCTCAAGGGACAAGGTCAATAAGGCAACATTAATAATGTAGTACATGAAGAATAATGAAGAAAATAAAACTCAATATATTGTTTTTCATATTTTTTAAAAATGCAATTACATTTCCATAAAGATCAATGTTAATGAAAAATTTGAAATGGAGTCATCACTAATCACAGGAATTATTTCTGATCACATGTTTTTCATGCAAGTCAATATCAAACTATTGATCTGAGGTAACTGTGCTAGTCATGAAGAAGTATGAAACCAGAGAGGTAACAAAAGTGTTTTGTTGTGAATGCAGAAAAAGCAAATGTACGGTTTGACAGTAATGGATTGAGACTTTTATGAACTTCATACTAAGCTCGCAGTCTTCCTATATGAGCCCTACATTTTTATTGCCCTCACCATTACAAGACCTTATGACTTTTTCACATTTTCCAGCATCAGTTTTATAGACAAGTAACTTCATATCATACTTCACAAATACAAATTCAGAAATAGAATTATAAGGGATTTGTCTGGTGATAAACTTGACTGTAAAAGTTAATAGCCACAGACCTGTTTCCTTTATGTAATGAGCAAGGAATTTGACTTTTTTATCATGTAGCATAGCATGTTAATCCAATTTCTTTCCACACATCTCAGTTTACTACTCAAAGAGGATCACAAGACTGGTGAGATTCTTGGAGTTATACAAATGCCTGTAACTTCAGCTGAATTATCCAGTTAAATCCTGTAGACTCCAAGTTTGGACCTTGATAAGAAAATAATATTAGCTTTACAAAAAAATCCTGTAGTTGCTGCTGTTCTTGTTGTGGGCATCTGCTTCAACTAATGCACAAGCCAATTAATTCCTGTCAACGCTTAGTCAACCATGAACCCACAAAATGAGAAGACAACAATGGAAATATACTATGAGTAAAAGGTGAAAGCAGACTCCTCTCCTTGCATGCTCTCTTATTTTTTTCAGTGTGTTGTTGTTTGTAGTGTTTTGGTTTTGTTGGTTTGTATGTTTTTGGGGGGTTTTTTGTGCTGGCATCCTGTGTCCTTCTTACTCCAAAAGAATGCAAAAACCTGATGTAACTTGCTGCTTGAACTAAGTTGCCCTAATAACCACTCCTTCGCTGAAGCTAAATGAGGTCATGATTCCCCAGTGTGATGTTACAGGGACATTTCTTTCCTGCCCTACAGTAAGGTTTTCCATACCACCAGTTGCTCATATTAGGTTTCTCTTATTTTGTATGGAGAACAAAAGCAAATATCCAATTGCTTCCCTATTCTAAATTAAATAAAAGGACACACAGTACAGGACAGGATGGGATTTTCTGAGCTGATATGAGCAATTTGCAACTAACAAAACCCCCTTGGGAACACAGCTCTCTGTTCCAGGGAGTAACAAAAAGGCAAATAAAAGATTGGGTGGAAGGGCCCAAGGACAGTCTTTGACAAGAGACTTACAGAAAAGATTACTTTAAGCGTGCAGAAATTGGGAACATTTTCTAACTTCGCTAGGCCTTGCATAACAATCCCAGTCAGTAGAAGTGCACAATATCAAAATTCACATCTGTATGTTTCCATCCCCCCCAGAAAGACAACAAAGGTGAAAACCTAAAGGTACTACATTTAATGTGTACTGAGCAGTCTGGCTATCTGCAAAAAACATCTTTTGTCTGTCTGAAACATCATCCCCCTTAGAAGTTATTTATTCATGTTTCTGCAGAACTGCCCGACTATATGGAGAAATTAAAAAAAAAAAAGAAAAAAGGTACTAGAAGAAGAGGAAGCAAAAGTTTTATTGTAGCACAAGTTCAGATTTTTTTTTTAATATAATCCTGGAAATTCTCCATTGGTTAACATCAAAACTGTTTACAAAGAAGCAGTTTCAATTATTCATAAAATCATAGGGTCATAGAACAGTTTGGGTTGGAAGGGACCTCGCCTCCACTTCCGCTCCACTCACCTCCCCTCCCCTTCCCTCTCCTCTCTCCTTTCTCCCTCCCCTCTGTTTTTATCCTGGAGGACTTAATATTTTGATTTTTTTTGTTGTTAATTAACACTAAAAAAATAATCCTCAATCAAAGATGAAGCAAATTGATTAAACATTTGTCTGGGAATTACTTCTGTTTAGGTTTTGTTTTGTTTTGAGTTGGTAATGCTTTGAAATCAATGAAGCTTTTCTATGGCAAAACGGTAGATGTCCAAAGTTCATAGTAGTCTTCTGGGTAATACAGAATGATAGACAGCAAATAATAAAAGTCTGTTCATCACTCACATTTTCATCTCATGATTTTGTGACAGCGATTTTGGTTCAACATTGTCCATCCCCTTTTTATGCCATTAAAATGGTCTGTGACCCAAACAGCTGGTTCCTTCTTCCCTCCGCAGCGTTCTCCTGACACCTCTCTCGTGGTGGCACTGACAGGCAGCTCAGGTCAAGGAACTGATCTGGTAGAAAATCTCCTTGGATGAAGATGTAGGTTTGTTGCCAGGTGGACCAGTCCTGGTACCTGCTGTGCTGCAGAGCTGCTGTAGTGTTGTTGTAGAGGAGGAGGCAGGAAGGAGCATGGGAGAGCTTTACTGCACCTTTGGGCTTATTTGCTGGACAAAAATGAAACTGCTGCCTCAAACCTCACTGCTGAGACACCTTGCCTCTTTTAAATTCAATCAGGTGCTCTTACTACAGTTACCTCAGGACTAACCCCGAAGGACAGGTGACATAATATTTACTCTTTCTTTTTATTTGATTAATGTTTTTAATTTCTAATTATTTCAGGACAACAGAGATAAGAAAAAGGCTTATGAAAATGTCAACAAAGGGATCATGAAGGACATTATCAGCTGATAATCACTGTTGTTTGTTTTGGCTTTAGGAATGAAAATAGCTGGAGAAAAAATAATCTAGCAGAAAGCAAGCATCTTTACTAAAAAATAACCAAGAAAAATGGGAAAAAAAAAAAAGAGGTAGAGAAAAAATTATCAGAGAAAAACATTAGAAAAATGTAATGACTTGGCTGTGCCTGGTTTCTATATGTTTCTCACATATAAAATACATTTTTACATTGGGATGTAGCAGAAGATAAGAAATAGTCTGTACTTAGGAGCAATAAAGAAAATTCACTCCCAGACTTTCTAGGGTTTTGAAGTTGCTTTCAGGGCCTGTTGTTTCTGGTTATTATATCCATCTTCAGTGTTAGGGCAGGCCTGGAGTTTCCACCTTTTTGGATTTGTTGCGTGATATGCCTAGGGTCGTGCATTTTAAAGGAATGCTTTTCAGAACAACTCATAGTCTTCTTGCATTGTGTATTCAGTTTGTTTCTATTGTATACACTCCTTTATTGGAAAAAAAGTACATGACCCTATAACAAAACATAAGAAAATGGTATTTATTGCTTTCCATGCCCAGCTTTCCTTTGACCTCTCAGCTGATCAAAACATAGAGTCATAGAATAGTTTGTGTTGGAAGAGACCAAGATGAGAAGTCACATTATCTCCAACGTCAGTGCCATGGACTAGTGGCACAATAGCCAGTTCTACCGTGGTTTTGTTAAAGCTTAATGTGATCTAATTATTTAACACACTAAAAGAAAAAAAAAAAAAAAAAAGGGGTAACCAACAGCTCTTCCTCAGATTTTAAGCCTATTAATACTGTGTCTTAATTGTGGGGCGTCATTGTCTTTTATTGTGTCCTTGTTGGGTCTTGCAAATAGTAACAGTATTATAGAAGAGCCATTTCTGGGCCTTGTGATGGCATTTGCTGATCTCATCAAAAGGGAAAGACCTTCCTCTTTGCGGTCTTCACACATTAGCCAGGCGAAAAATTTCTGTAGGAGGGTCTCATCTGCTCCTAGGTCTCTGAGCATCAACTGAATTAGATTAGGGGGCAGTGCAAGACAACCTGCCCTTGCTGTGCTGAGCCTTACAGGTGCAAGGGAGACCCCTCCACCTCTCGGCGTCATCACCCCTCTCCCCTTTTCCCTGGGTTTCAGGGCATCACAGCCCCTCTACCCTTTTCCTGGGACGTCTGCACCAGAGCAAGCTGAACAAAATCCTGACCCGAGCCTAAGGAACAAACTCTCAGAGCAGATTGCTTCATCCCTGGCAAAAATCACAGATGTAGAGGACAACCTGTTCCTCCTGGGTGACCCCTCCCTTCTCAGCAGAATTTGCAAAAATCTCAGCAAAGACAGCCTTCTTCACTGAGGTTTCGCACAGAAGGAAGCAGCACAGGACAATGCCATAATTTTAAGGGTTGCCAGTTCCAGCTAGAAATATACTTACGGAAAAATACAAATAACCATTTAATAACCTGTTTTAACACCCTGAGAAATCAAAATAGGATTTTTGTCCATGTAATTAACACTCCTTTTGATGTTTGAGACCCAGGAAATTACATCAAGAAATCACACAAGTTTTTCCTGTGTTCTTCAGACAGCCCTGGTGACTAGCTTACAGCAAGTAGTCCATGGAGACTTAAAGGTAGTTTTGGAGTGCCAATTAATGATAACTTGAATCTGATTGAATTCAGGTATATCCCTTGATTTAAAAAAAAAAAAAAAATATATATATATATATGTATACACACACATATATATACACACACACACACATATATATATATGTATGTATATAAATATAGGTAAATACATTTCTGTCACTAGATTGACAGAAGAGCCAAACCAGGCCATCCACACCTCCTGTCCCCTGACAACCCCCGTGCAATATGTGAGCCTCTATAGTTCCACCTTCCTCCTGTCCTCAGACATCCATTTGACCTTTATGGGGCCAGATTTCTCAAACGACTGAATGCAATATGGATACCCAGTCAATAGACATGCTTGTTGTGCTTATTTTGTAATCTGAATGGAGGTAAGACATGCCCTCAGACTCACAAAACACCTAAATGTATCCACCAACCAGAACTAATTCACAGTATGAATTAATTAATGAGAAGTAAAAGCTAAAGAAGGGGAAAAACAACATGATTTTTCACCCTTTATTCTACATTGCTCCTCCCTGTTCTAAGAACAGCTCAAAAGGAGTTACAGGAATTGTGATTTGCATTGCTTGGTCTTGTTTATACATGTTGTTAAACCACTCTCCATACTGGTTTAGTTATACCCAGTACTGACATCCACTATAAACGCAGGATTTTATGAGGAAGTTTAGAAAGTGCAGAGCCTCATGTACTAGGGCTTGTGCCATAGATAACAGAACAGCTCATATTGCAGGGAGCTGCTCACTTGCCTCTTTCTGTTCGCAGATTTTAGGGATTAAAGATGATTGATCATTCAGTCTCACCCTTTGTATCTCAGAGGTCAGCGAATTTCAGCTGGGGTTTCCTGCAGCTAGTGCAAGTGATAAGCAGCATTTTTTTTTCCTGGAGCACAGCACAGGTAATCTTATTTGAAGACAGAGTATAGATGGCAGGATGTGACTCTCTCCTCCAGGTTCAAAATGAAATACCGTGTTTTATGTTGTGGGAAGCTTATCTGGCTGGTATTCAAAGTGCATGTAATTGCTTCTCACAGTACTGCTTTGAAGGAGGGACCTTCAAGTTTTCATGATTATCTGTCCAGCACAATTCACAGACATGAAAGTCACATATAAATGTATACAGACAGATATACATACCCACTGTGCAACATTGCTATTCATCTTACTCTCTTACTTTCAAAGCACCAGAAAGGACAAGAAATGCTGTACTAGTATACACAGCCTCATAAACAAAAAAGGATCACATACAGTAAAATAATGCAGCACAGAGCTCAAGGGAATGATGGTTTAGATTGTTGGTTTTCCCCCCACCCTGCCATGGAGCCTGTAAGTCTGAAAACCAAACACATGTGGGAATCAAACCGATTTCCTATATGCATGGTAATTCTGCAAGAGCAAGCCCGACAGCAGTGCTGCCTTGAGTGCCAACCAGCGTATTTCGCAGATCTCAGTAGCATGTGATCTGTTTAAACTGCAAGGTGATCTGCTAATGACCAACTGGCCACTTTTTTACAGCACTTGAGAAAATTGTAGCAATCCTCACAGCCTCTCACGGCCTCTCACATCCCTCCACTGCAGAACTGCAGTACCGCGCACCAGCGTGCTCTGCTGCGGAAGGCAGCAATAAGCTTATGCATCTTAGTCCAGTCAAAGTAATGAAATTACATGTCGCAGATCAGTTCACCGTGGTCAGTGCCCTCAGTCTCCATTTGCAGAATGATTTTCCTGAAAGCAATTGTTCTCAAAGCTTGGTAATATCAGTTCTTGCCTCCTGCCAGACTTTGTAGTAATAAAATGCCTTATTTTCCTTTTTCATTAAATAAAGCATCAAAAATGTCAATGCTTTCATGGTATCAGAAAGAAAGAACAATAATTTTGGCTCTAACTTCACAGATAAAAATATCAATCAAACTCAGGAGCGCAGAATAAAAAGCAAGGAGTACTGATAACTCTTTAGGTATGAAGCTATCATAGGCACTTGGTCACTTGCTGAACCCAGATGCAAACACGTCGTCCTTAATGGAAATATTATCACACTTGGTAGCTGTTTTATTGCTAAGCCATGCTGACTATCTCCTAGCACATAAAATACAGGGTGTTCCTCCTGGAGGAGAAACTTTCTTGAACATTCACATGTTACGAGGCTACCAAGAGCCTGGTGACAATCCAAGCTTGAGATAGCTCTGCTCCTGGCTCTCTCTCTTGAAATCAGCTCTTCATTCCCAGTCTCTCCCATAGACAACACTCTCTCCGAGGTGTGGTGTCTGTTTTTTTTCAGGTTTTGGGTGTTTTAGCGCTGGACCATTTCCTCAGGCAGCTTGCAGCAAGGCTGCTGGAGTGGTCTTCTCACCAGGAGCAGGCAGTGGGCGGGCAAGGGGAACAGAAACACCTCTGGGCAGTATTGCTGCCAAATGCTCCCTATCGTGAAATGACAGCCCAAGTAGTTATACTTTTGTCAGCACTTCCCTTGATTTCATGGATTAGCACAAGGAAGACAGGCCATGCTAGAAAGATCAAGGGCTCTGATGACTAAGGAGTTAATTAGGGAGGTCTGAAGCTCTGGGTTCCTTCCTGGCTCTTGTCAGACGTACTGCTACTGTAGGGATGCAAGCAGGGCTGTGTGGAGAAGGTGAAGCTGGATGTGAAATCAGTGCCCTGCTGATGTTGTGGCATGCAGGGCCCAGGAAACCTGCTCCCTGAGGAGCTTCTCAGAAAATCAAAGGCTGTTCCTGTGAGACTACGTTCCTCTGACAGCCCTCCTGCTTCACCTTGCCAATTCAGCTGTCCTGTTTATGCATTCCTGGGTAACTTTATCCTGCTCTGCAAGGGCTTGGGTGGCTTATCAAACTAATTTCCCATCTTTCAGAAGTTGTTATTCATTTGTAATGCAGAAAAGTTTCCCATGTGCTACAGCCTTGTAAATGGAATTGGTGCTGACAGCAGTGAATGCCTTATAATGTTGCCTTCCCAGGAAGCTGGAGTGTCACCCCACTGCCAGTTTCCAGAAACTCATTGCTCAAGTGAAATGTTATAGTAGGAAGATGCAGACTGAGCTCAGAAATCAATGGCTGCAGATAACCATGCTGGTCCTTTGGGAACTTATTGGTATGAACCAGCATGATGATAAATTGAGGGAGACAATGTGTGATCAGGTTTTGTAGAAAGCCATTACATTATGATATTACTTACTATTTATGCACCACCATAAAATGGTAAGAATGACTTGCCCCCACACGAAGTATTTTGGTATAATTTAATTGTCCTCAGCATCCATATGTGTATAATTACTTCCTGAACCAGAAATTAACATTACAGAAATCTCTGTTTATTGCTAGCCTGTTATGGTGGAGTCTAAAATACTTGCTTTCCTAGTTCATTTATAAACATTCTTCATCCTTTTTGCTCAAAAGGGATAAAGTTCTTACTTAAAATAAGCATTCTGCATTACTCCATCTTCATTTTCTTTATACAATGCCAGGCTTCCATCCTACATGTGCACTGCAAACATACCACAGCCCCCAGCCAGACTTCTCAGTCCCCACTGGGTTAACTACATCAATTGCTGGTAAGTGGTAAGCAGCCAAAAAAGCACTTTAACTCTTGCAGAGGAGGTCTGTAGCAGTATTCCTTATGAATTAATATGATTATTCATTAATAAATAATTGTATTTTTTATTTCTTACATGCTAAATGAGTCTAGTGTCAGTTACAGAGGACAAAGTGTTTTTTACATGAAGCTTAGACTGTTAAAGAAGGAGGCACTGCAACATGCAGAAGATACTGCTCTCAGCTTTGCCATTTTCATGAAGGAAGGATGTGGCAAAAAGTAGCTTTTCCTACCATTTAAAAAGTATGACATTTTGGTTTGGGGAGTTTTCTTTTTGGAATAGTGGTTCAACATAGAAACCTTGAATTTCCACAGAGATGTTCTGCCTGCCTGGTGAAGTGCCCTTTCATTTGCAAAACATGTTTCTTTTTTAGCCACAATGAGAAAGAAACATCTCCAAGACAGATGTGCATTACGTTGTCCTGTTGTCGGTCTGGCTGCCATTCGGATGTATATGTAGTCTGTGGAGAAGGGTAGGAAGATTTCCTTTCTTCCTCCAAGAACTTAATCTCTGAAAGACATCAAGCTGTCGGGACAAACAATATTTGTGGAACTTCCAGCATGTGGATTGCCCAGAAGGCACCTCAGAGTTGCTTTTGTGAACTTCTGCATTGTCTGAATGTTGGTGCTTCTGCTTTTTTATTTTCCCAAAATACCTTTGTTACATTTGCTATTTTCTGAATGTTGGTGCTTTTGGTTCTGGTCTTGGCCACTTTCCAAAACGGCAGCATGGAAACACAAAGGTGTTAACCTGGTAGTAACAGGGGCTGCCCCCTGCCTGGCTCTTGTTAGACCTTCTGCTGGTTGCTGCTGGAACAGTCAGGTAGAACTGAGAGTCTGAATTTCAATGAAGCTTTTAGTCTAGGCAACAATGCTGTCGGGAATCCGATGGCCAAAAATCTTCCGCGGCTCTGGCTCATAAAAGCATCAAAGCTTAACTCTCATCTACAAAAAAAAAGAGAGGATAGGCTGATAATAGTGACATCCTCTCCTCTTTGGGACAGCATCGGCATGTACGTGGAACTGTCTGTTACCGGTCTCCTTGCATGTGAAAAGGCAGTTTCCCCTAGCCTTTAAGGTTAATGGTTATGCATATTCCTCAACAAATTCCTCCCTTTGAAATCAGGCACCAGTTTACGGACATTTTCAGGTACAGCCAGCACTCCCGGAGCACGTTACAATGGAGGAGGGGATATCCTTTGGCCTGCAGCGCTGGGGCAGGTCGGTGAAACCTCGGCCCTTGTCCCCGCCGCCCCCCGCCCCGCCGGCGGCCGGAGCCCGCGGGGACACGGCGGAGCGGGCGGCGGGGAGGCCGGGTGAGCCACAGCGAAGGGAGGAAGCCATTTCTGCATTTGAGCCATGCCTGCCTGCAATTTGTTTTTACATAGCAGCCCGCTGCCTGCCTTTGTTGTGCAGGCAGCCAGACCGCGCCGATACAGCCCTGGCAGAAGTGTGGGCTTTGCTTGTTCTCTGTACGGGAGAATTAGCTGAAAAGCCTCCCAAACTGTATACATGGCATATTGGGGAGGAGATGTGGGGAAGCATTGCGCTAGAAAACGTGTGGTCTCAATAATCTATTAAATGTTTTAACTAACATGAAAATGTAAAACATGACCTAACTGATAATGAGATGCGAATCCACAAGTGTAACCGAGGACAGTAATGCTTTAGAAGACGTTAGCAGGCCTTGGTGATGTCCAGAGTGTAAAGTGATTAACTTTACACATAGCTCACACATGTTCTTCTAATTGGAGGAGCCATTATAAAAATAAGGGCATCAACGCGCGGGGGAAAAAAAGAGGCAAATATAGGTTACATTCTTAATCACTTAATTCTCTGTAAAATATTTCGGAAACAGGTAGGTTGTTGGGGGTTTTTTGTTGTTGTGGTTTTTTTTTTGGTTTTATTTTTCCTCTCTAAGTCTATTGCAGAGCTGAGTCACATGTTAGGTGGTTTGTCAGCTGAAAGCTTTTTGATGTCAGAGGTTCCTTTTGTTTCCCAGCTGGCCTTTGAGTGCCGTAGAGCAGAGCCACGAAAACATATCAAAAGCAAAGAGGGGTTTGAAGTGCTGGGTGCAACCACCAATAAAACTGAACGTATACAAAACCTGGGAAAATCCAGGGAGATTTCCTAAACCAAATTGCGCAAACCAAACACCCTACGGCTAAGGAAGCTTCTGGTGTACTGATGAGTTACGAATCCACAAGTATCAAGTCAAAGATACTGCTCTAACTGCTGCTAATGAGTGCAAACATGAGTATAATCACTGGGAAATACTGCTGGTGTTGAAAAACAAACAGAAAGCCGGAGTGAAACAGGAGAACTCTCCTTTCGCAGGACCTGTCTGGACAGGCTGCCAAACCCCTGCCTGCAGCAGCTCTCCCCGGGATGGTAGAGGGGAGGGAGTCCGATCCTGGCCCCTCTTCTCCTTCCCTGGCCTGTCTTCACTGGTTCCCTCTGCCACCACCTGAGATGCAGGTGAGTGCTGGAGGGAACACCAAGGGTTCTTTTTCTTTCCCTGGTATCTGCTGCCTGGGTGATTCAGGACATCCATTTTTCATGTCCTTCCTGAATGTTAGCTCTGCTGTCTTGTAAGGGACCTTCTTCATTCCTGCCTCCAAACACTCTTTTTTTTTCCCCCATCCATGTTATTACTGCTATCACCTGGGTTAGCTGAAAAACTCGCACATTCTGAGTGCTTTCTTTTGGTACACTGAGGAAACACCCCTTTCATGGAATCATAGAATCATTTTGGTTGGAAGAGGCCCTCAAGATCAACAAGTTGAACCATTAACCTGACACTGGCGCTATACTATGTTCCTAGGAACGTCATCTACTCGTGTTTTAAACACCTCCAGGGATGGTGACTCAACCACTTCCTTGGGCAGCCTGTTCCAATGCCTGACAACCCTTTCCATTAAGAATTTTTTCCTAATATCCAATCTAAACCTCCCCTGGTGCATCTTGAGGCCATTTCCTCTTGATTATCACTTGCTACTTGAGAGAAGAGACCAACACTCTCCATGCTACAGCCTCCTTTCAGGTAGTTGTACAGAGCAACAAGTTCTCCCCTCAGCCTCCTTTTTTAAACAGCCCCAGTTCCCTCAACCTCTCTTCATCAGACTTGTGCTCCAGGCCCCTCACCAGCTTCATTGCTCTTCTCTGAACTCGCTCCAGCACCTCAATATCTTTGCTGTAGTTAGGGGCCCAACAGTTTACTTGCTGTCCCTACAACCACCTGGAGTTTGCTCTCCAGGACGATGGCAGTTGTCCTTTCTCCCCAAAATAGTCCTGTAGATGCTTGCATGATCCCTACAAGGACATAGCGACCTTTTTAGTTTTTTCTCTCTACATTTTTCCCATAATATGGCAATAAGAAGGAACATTGTTTTGTTTCCTACATCTGTCATAATGACTCATATAATCCTTGTGTCTATAGACGGTGCATTTTTCATACCCTAAGTAGGACATGTCTGACAACCCTTCTCCTTCTGACAACAGAGCACTGTGCTAAGCAGCAATCTGTCGTCTGCTGCTTTGGGCAGCCATCCTGGAGAAGTGCTCTTGGACATGCTGAGAGCAAAGCCCGTGGTGTGCAACTGTTGGGCTGTATCCTACACAGAATCTGTTTCTGTTGTGTGGTGCAGAGCCCCTTCGCACCTGCACTGTTTCTGGTCTGTCTGGGATGTGCTGGCCTTGCTGGGGAGATGCAGCTAGTCGGGTGTGGGGCGTGCTGGAGCTACTGCTCTCCACCTTGCCAGCACCAGTAGGTCTGTCAGGGAGATGCAATTAGTATGGACAGGAAATGAGGTGCAGGAGCCAAGTGACGAGCCAAACTGCTCAGGAGGTCTGCAGCAGGCACTCAGTGGGAACCTCATCCCTGAGCGTGGCACTGACGTCTTAAACCATGGAATGAGTGAAAATCAAATGTGACCTCACCTGAAAATGAGTATGGTATAAAGAATTCATTTCTGCCCATCTTTCGAACTCCATTACTTCTTGCATGACTGTGCTCCAATACCTGTGCTTTGTGTTACCTTCTGAAAATGCTACAGCTGCCCAATTACATGATAGGACACCTATGGACGTGCCTGTCTTTATTCACCATTAGGTCACTGTATAGCTAAAACTCTCCCTCTCTCTCACTATAAAATTATTGCACAGTTTTGGTAGACTGGAAAATATAGTTCACAAAGATCTAATTACAAAAGGAAATAATTTTACTATATAGTATGTATAAAATGAAATCCCTCCCCCCTCCCCAATTTGATAAATTTCTATATCTACTTCACCTAATTTTCAAGTTTGTCTTTTTTGTTGTATTTTTTTCTTTACTATGTGACAATTTAACTGAGAACAAAATGTATCACGCTGCCTATCCTTATTAAAAATCAGTAAATTTTTCACCCACACTTTTCTCCCTTTGCTTATCTGCAAAGAACGTGCAGACCTATTTGCTTAAATCGAGGCTTGAAATTCACTGGCACATCAAAAGAGCAGCCCCTATCATGTTGCTTTTATTATTGCACCTTGTCTTGATGATCTCCACTGCATCCATGCAGCAAAAGAAGGTCTCTTTATCACTTCCCTTCCTTTCCTTCTCTTAGTGGAATCGGAGTTAGCAATCAGAATAATAATGATTTACCTCCAAGGGAATGTGAATGTAAGCCAAGTTCCTTTGGTGCACAGGGAAATCAGTTTGGTATTGTTTACTCATCCCCTGTGGATTCACCAGATGGCATCAGACAGAATAATTTGGAGTCCGTGCTCGAAAGGGAGGCAAGGCTTGAGCTGCAGGAATGGATAATGTGAACTCACTACAACAGTTCTGATCTTTTTTTTTGAGGATATGGCATGTCTTTAATCTCTGTTGTAAAACATGCAAGGAACCAAAACATATTGTAGTCCACATGGACCCCTAGCATGTTAAGCAAGCCATTTTTAATACAGTCATTTGTGAATTATTTTGGTTACTTTTCTAATAGCTGCTTCCCCTGAAGTGGATGCTGTCTCTGGGTTGGGGTGAAGGTCCTGAGCAGGTCAGCGGAGAGGAGGCTATGGGAAATGAGGCATTGCAGCTGTTTCCTTCTAGGCTAGCTCTGCTTGAATTCAGTAAATAGAGGATTTAGGTTTCTGTTCTTTAAATATCCCAAGCATAAATTATTCACTCAAAACACACTTGTCAAAGAACAGAAGCACTAGGAAAACAGAAGTAGAAAGCCTTAGCAGAGGCTGAACCAGCTACAGCTTTACTGACCGCAGCACAAAGCACTCAGTATAGCCTGATGGCCTTGCCTGGAGGGACAGAGGAGATGATCTAATCGTTCTTTTCCATCTTGTTGCTGTGATTCTATGATTTGAATTGTTTTCTGGCCAGATCGTACACCGATGTAAGCTTTCCCATAGTGAGTACTGCTGCATTGATTTGTAGCTGCTGAGTGCTTGGCCTTTGAGGACTGTTTTAGCCTTTAGAATATTGATTTCTCTTTCTGTTCTCCCTGATGCTGGAAGCAAGCCCCTTGGTCAGAACTCTGGTTGTGCAATATGCAGAATTGCAGTGGTGCCACGATTTGTAAAAATGAGTGACCAGGGAGGTGAAAAGTTCAGCAGCCTTCGCTGCAGTGCTGCATAATCACTGTAAAAGGGGCCATGGCCTCCTGAAAGGAGGAATGGCCTCAGAAAACCACTTGACAGCAATGTTTTCTGGGTGGGACCCATCCTGCTGTGGATGGGGGACCAGAACTTGTGGGAGGGGGCAGGCACAGTGGTCTCAGGGGAGGGGTATGGGGCCCAGACCAGGCTCAGGGCATGGATGAGGAGGATGTGCAGGCATTCTCGCTCGGTGGCCCCTCTGGCAGCCCTTCCTCACAGATCTCATCGCTCCTGATCGACCCTTCCTGAAACCATCGCAACACACATCCACTCCCTCCTCCTCCCCCTCTCCCTGCTGCCGTCCCCCTTCCAGGGCAGGGCTTTAGCTCAGGTCCATCTAAGCTGCCAAGACCTCCCAGGCTGGGAAATGGCCACAGAAAACAGAAACACCAGCTGAAAAGACGGAAGGTGGCAGAGGACAGTCTGTGAAGATAAGAGGAGCGTGAGGACCGGGAACATAAAAATAGTTTGCAAAGCAGCAGCTGTGGATGCCAGCCAGATCACCTCCCAGAAAGCATCCAGGAGGGTGGTAGACCCTGCCACCCTAGAGGTGAATTTTGCTTTTTGAAGGACGGTGTCTCTCCTGGTCCTCGCAAGGATGGTGTGGAGCTGCATCCTCACTGCTGAGCCACTCCCAGCTCCCCGGCATGGGGGAGGCCACCCGTGCACCTTACTGCATGCCAGCGGCCACAGAAGGTGCTGAAAATTTCTGGAGACAAGAATCGTACACAGCCTTATCATGTGACAGAGCTGCTGAGATCAAAGGGGCCAGAGCAGGATCCCCAGCCGGTCCCCAGTCCTTCTAGTGACTTCAAAGACCGCCGGCCCAGCCAAAGCGGTGTCTGTCAGGATAAAATATGCCTCTTTATTTTAGTTAGGTCTGATACTGATCCATCTCTCTTGAAGATAATAATTACAGTGATAAGAGAATCTATCATCGTCACACGCCCACTCTGTCACAAGTGGTTAGTTTTCTAAAAGAAACATATGCCTGCCACTGGAGCATCCCAAAGGAGACTGAGTTGCATGAGGACAGCAGTCCTATCTTGTTCTGTCCCTCCCATGGTTACCTGAGTTGATAACGGTGATTAGTAACATGGTCTGCTAGCAAGAAGTGGGATTCAGACCTCGGAGTCTATGTTCTGGCTGTACCTGTTCTGTGTTCTTATTTTGTAAGTGACAAAGTAAAAAAAGCAAGTTTTTGCACAATTTCAGTGCTGAATTATCACTTGTTAAAGGCTTGTAATGCAGAAAACAAATTTGAAAATCTCATAGTTCCAACCTGTTTTCAACATATTTATGAGGCACACAGTGACATACATATTTATACCTGAGCATATTACATATTTGGGTATTTAGCTGCCAGGGAAAGGGTGTGATTTTGTTCACACGCAATGTTTGTCCTGCATGTCAACATCCAAATTTAAGTAATGGACCATCATGATGACTTTGAAAGACTAACACAGTGCCCACAGCTCGGTTAACCATCACAGAAAACCTGCTCTTTGCCCTGCAGGGAGAGTGTGCCAAGGGCACAGGACTCACACAGCCTTCAGACAGCTTTTCCATCGTGTTTTTTGCAGCTGGCTGTGTCCCAGCTGTCCCACAGGGCTGAGGGTGGCAGTGCTGAAGTCCATGCAGGGTGGTTGTCGCCACTGGCTGGACCTGACCCCTGCTGCAGCTGGGCAAAGTGTGTGGTGGGGCAGAGGTTTCTCCCCCGGCGCTGTGCTGATTTAGGGTGCGTGGCGGCAGGGCTTTCTGCGGCCGGCAGGCTGTCAGGGCACGCCTGCCCTGACAGGGCATAGTGTGGTGAGGCTGATGGGCAGCGCTGCAGCAGCGGCAGGTCGGGGCTTGATGGTCTGGCTCAGCATCTGACAGCTGCTTCAGCCGCAGGGTGCCTGGGAGAGTTGTCCATCACCAGCCCAGGATGCAGCCACTGCACCTACGGCTGTGTTCCTTCCTGTATTGCTTTTCAGGTCCTGGTGCTTTCACCAGGATTTCCTTCCCTCTCACTGTGGCCTCGGCTGTCAGGACACGCTTAACTACATCCTTTTTCTGCCTCTGGGGTGGACAGATTCTCATCTGCAGCGCTGAGAAATGTGCTGCTCCTTCTGGCCCACTTATGGCCTTGACATTTAAGTTTGTGAGTAATAAGGCAAGTGAGCAGTGGGCCACTGCGCTGGGGTGTGGTTTAGCTGCACAGTGCTGGTGCAGGTCTGACCCGTGACTGCAGGGAGTTCTGCAGAGCCGCTTCAGTTCTCACCACCCGGAGCTCTTCCCAGCACAGCGGATTCCAGTTTGCAAAGACCTCTCTGGTTTACGAATAACCTGAAGAGATGCCTCAAAATGTCACATGCAGACATTTCCATTCAGTACTTCAAAATAGCCGTTTCACACAGAAGCCAATTGCCTGTAATGCAATGCAGCTGAAAATTTGGAAATACCTCCTCTCATCTCTTCCCCTATTCTAATGTGCCCCCTAGCAGAAGAAAGTCCAGAGAGGCGGGTAGCACAGAGTCATTGTGCTGGTTGTACACTCCCCAGAATTTCCCTGCTTTTTCTTTTACGGCAGCCTTCCAAGGTTTTAGTACCGTGAGAATAATGCGAAGTGATCTTTCCTCTCTATTTTGAAGATTTTTTTTGTTTGTTTTGATGGTATGTATGTTAACCTGCAGCAAATCTCACTTTAATTTATCCAGATCCCTGATATGGTTAAATAGAGAATCCCAGACACTTTTTCCCACACCCCTGTTAGTTACTGTTGGTACCTATAGCGGTGTCCCATTGGCATAATTTGTGGTTTGTGTTAGTGTACTATTTACCCTCAGTAACTTGTAGATTGCCAGAGAAGTAGAGAGAAAAATATTGGCCAGGTAACTATTTGTTCAGTTATGTTCTTATCACTGAACAATTGCATGAAAACTAAGAAAGTTACACAGTAGAAAAAAAGTATACATTTAATACTTTTATTACTATACATTAAATCATTTGTCGACCAAAGCTAAATGTTTAGCAGTATACTTGCTTGTTTCCTGGCTCGGTGTGAGGTGCCAGATCTCTTCTCAGGAAAGCAGTTGTCCACATGCACTCAAAATGTACTTAATGTAGTGTAAGCAGACTGGTTTCTCTTACAGGTACATTTTTATACTTCCAGTTCTATGACTAGCAAAAATGAAGTCAGCTAATGCATTGGGAAAGACAGCTTGACGTGACTACTGTGTTATAGGAACACTTAATTCTCTAAGTGTCTCCACACTTTTCAGACATTTTGGACTAGCAGATGGATGCAAGAACTGCCAGAAGCTGATTGCACCCAGTATTGCATTATTATGGGAACTCTTTCCTATAATAAATCCTTTTCTACAACCTTCCCTGTAGTAAAACATGTTATTATATACTTATCTCACTTATGTCTAAACTGCAAAGATATTTAGTTTTATAACAACCGTGACAATGTTGAACTATGTCTTCCAAAAGTGTAACTGGTTTGTTTGTATACTCAGGATTGTGGAAGCCTTACTAACATAGTCAATAATCTGATCATCAGCAAAAAAGTTAATATCCAAGCCTGAAATCAGAAGGAGGAAACCTACTTGTCAGGTCAGGTTGGTGGTTTCAAGATCATCTTAATTACTTTAAGTCCAATCCTAAAAATGGTTGAGGATTTTCAGCTTGCATTACAATCACTGAGAAATCAGTGCTAAGGGCTGTGCAAGAGCAGGCTTGAGAAAAGAACAATTTCAAGTGCTGGATGCCAAATCCATCTCTGCAGTGGCTGATCTGGAATTTAGCCTGCTTGCACCAGACATTGGTTTGGCTCCAAGATGGTAAAGCATGGGAGCTTGTCAAGACAAAAGCACACCGACATGCCATGTGAGAGAGGCCAAAGTACAAGTTAAAACACATCTTTCTGGCTGCCAGAAGCACTGCATAATTATTTGAGAGCACTACTGTAGAAAGTCTCACTAAACAGGTCTCTTTCGTTTTACCTATTAAATATGGTGAGTCCCATGATTGGTCTGCTTGCTGCTTTGTAAAATGCAAGGCCTATTTGTGAAATCTGATTTATTCTCCTCTTCTTTTCTCCAGACCATGCCCTTTTCATGTTCTGAAACAAACATATGTAGCTAATCCTGTATTATTTGTAATTACTGAATGCTCTGCTTCTGTGAAATTAGCTTCTCCCACTGCAGTTCTGCATTCAGCTGACATCCCAGGCGTTTCATGGGATGTGTCAGCAGACAGAGCCACCTGACTCTCTGAGGCATCCCTGCTGTCTGCACAAGAGCAATTGCATACACCTGAAGAACAATCTGCAGCTTCAGAGTCAAAAGCAGGCTATAGTTTCTCCCTCAAGCATGTCCAGGTCCGTCAGCCACAGGGCTGTGTTTTTTTCTACATGCAGTGGTTTTCTGGTCTGCTTAGACTCTTGCAATGAATTGACTCTGACCAGGATTAAAAAGTGTTTCTATGTACCAAGGATACATATCTAAACCAGAACAAGAATGAGACGGAAGGAATTCAAGAGGGGGCAGAACAGTAGCCAACAGGTGAGGGAACCAGGCAGCTCCATATCCCAGTCTTGTGCTTTAATGTCTCTGATGTCATACACAGAAACA
This sequence comes from Patagioenas fasciata, assembly GCF_037038585.1. Taxonomy (NCBI): domain Eukaryota; kingdom Metazoa; phylum Chordata; class Aves; order Columbiformes; family Columbidae; genus Patagioenas; species Patagioenas fasciata. The sequence goes on from NC_092560.1 coordinate 35,028,037, forward strand.
ACCTCTGGAGCAAGGTCTAAAGGTCAGGTTTTCAGTCTCCCAGGTTTTATTCCAAGGGTTAGCTCCTGCATTGTTTTCTATACTGTACATGATCTCAGTATTGCACCAAGAGGCACCAGGTTGAACTGTTTTTCGGAATAGGATTCAGGATGGTAGATTCTGGCAATCCTGACCCAGATTCAGCCTCTGGAGTGGGATGACATTTCACATGTTTTCAGTCTTCAGGTCTTGCTTTTTGTGACTCCATGATGCACGTATTTTACATTGCCAGTCTGAGGCACCAAGGACTTCCAGTATATTCTATCAGTAGCCATGAGATATAGCATAAACCTGTAGGTCCTTTTGCAAGGATTGACTATTTAAAAATCATTGCAGCACTTAAGTTCTGTGCATGTCTTTGCTGAATCTAGCCCACAGCCTCATCTCGGTAAATGTATGGTTTGCAGGGAACAACTTCATTTGTTACGTAAACTATTAAATGCAACCTGATATGATTCCTACAGTTAAAGCCATTTGGTAAACAAACCTGAATTGAAATGCACTTGGGAAAACTCTCACTTTTCTGTAGGTGCCAGTTTTCCAGTTTGCATAGGATTAGGTAATCACAAAGCATGCAGATTAGGTGTATTTTGGGTGATATAGCTCTGCTGGAGTGCAGTGCTGTGCAGCTGTGCCACAGGGATAAGAATGCGGCCCATTCAGACAGTTTCAACCAAAAAGTGTTTATAAAGGTTGATGTATAATTCTTAATAGTCCACTAAGTTTGCTCCTAGTTACACCACTGAAGCATAAATGGATATCAAGAACATTGTTTTTAATTTGTATCAAAGTATGAAAGGGCAAATTTGCCCTCAAAGCTGAGTGCTCCTTACCTTACAGATTTGTACTTCTGTGTCCTGCTTAAATGTTTCAGGCATTTGGAGGAAACTTTTCTTTCCTCTGTTACTTCATTTCAGGTGTTTTCTAGAAAAGTCTGGCCTCAGTGTAGAAATTGAAGGTTTCCTTAATCCATGTTTAAGAATGGGGAGACCAATTTTTTTGCTGAAGTCACTGGCAGAGCTGATTATGATCACTGCTGCCATTTCCAGGGACTGCAGAGATAGGTAGTGTGCAGAGCTGGAGTACTCCATCTGCTTTGTGAGAGCAAGAATAGTGATGCTGATGGACATCCCGTCATCAGAAGTGTCAGCAGCAAGCGATTTCCTAACCAGCTCTTGTACCATAAGGACAATGTGCAATCTTGAAGCTGCTCTGTGGAACTGAGTGCATTTTACCATCGTCACCCCCTCATACTGTGTGTTAGCTATATGCTGCCTTTCTGTTATCAGACCCAGTCTCAGGATTTTTCTGCTACAAACAGCTTTGAAAATGTGTCAGCAGGCCTGAAGTTAGTGTAACTAACAGTAAAACCTTATCTCTCTTTCACAAGTAAGCTGAATTAAATGGATAGTCTAGCATTATTTGAAAATACATAGATTTCCATGGGGATCTTTGGTTGTTTAAATCCTCTCTGTTAGATTGTCTGCATGCAAGAACACTGATGTCATAGACCTTTGCACAGAGAGAAAGACAAAAATGGACTGCACTAAAAAAAGCAATCGTAATTTCCTCTGTTCGTTAGTTACCCATTCGTGTGGTCATTAACCGTCAACCAGGAAACAAGATTCTGTAAATAACCATTACTTCTGTAGGTAGGTTAGTGGCCAGGACATGTGACTGGAAATCAGATGACTACCTGTCCCCGTCATGGGCCAAACGAGTGAGTATAAGCCTCTCAGCCTCTCTATACTGTAGTTTATCCTTCTGTAAAATAAGAACAAGGATAATGCTTCTCTCCTTTGTAAAGGCCATTTAGATCTACTGATGAAAACCACTACTAGTTAGAGATAATTGTTTCTTATTGTCTGAGAGCAATGGTATTTCTTTATAGCTTCAGAGAATCAGCATAGTTGTAGCTTTGGAGAATCAGCTCCAAGTAGACATTGCTTTGTTTCTGACACTTTTTCAAAGCATGTCTACATCCTCGTGACAGAAACCAGGGTGAATTTGAGGGCATGTCTAGTTTCAGCCCATGTCTAATCCAAGTTCATGTTTTTAAAAAAAGAGTTTCTTGGGGCATCAGCATTTTGGGGGGAGTAGAGACCACAGCCATGCAAGAAAGGAGGAAGAAGTATCAAATGCCACTTCAGGCTGTGGGTTTATGGAGACTACTGCCCTGCATGCCATGTGATTTTGACTTGCTGCTTTCTGGGAGTCCCTGGTGTTGTCCCTCACTGTCCCCAGAACACTTTTTGACCAGGCTGACTGAGGTACCTGCATTGAGATGAGGCTTGATGAGCTCCTTGGAGCTGTTCCTCTTGGCTGCAGAGGACCATGCTAACAAGGCTGCTCAACCAGACCCAGCTGGGATCCGCTGCTCTCCTTTGGGGAAGGGATCACACTCCTAATCCCGTGCTTAATGCAGTGCTTCCTAAATCCATGAGTGGGCTCCTGGGATAGATGGCAAGGCATTGGGGAAAATCCCAGCAGTGCATGAGAGACTGTGAGGGTCTTCGCTTGCTCCCTGGGCTGCTTTCCTTAGATGACAAAGAGGCCCTGTGGCACCTGACTGTGATGGGGAGGGCCGCTAGCAAAGACAAGGGATGTGAAGCAGCTTTTCTGTGGAAAAGATGTTTTAGTCTTTGATGGATGTGTGAAAGGTATAAGAATACAGTGATGATTACCTTCTATTCCATTAGCGAGTGACTAGGGAGGATACTAAATGACAGATATTAAACTTAAACATTTAAAAGTCTCCAGGATTGGATCACTTCCAGGAACTGGCCAAAGAGCTCTCTGAACCATTAGTGTCGGCACAATGAAAAATAAAAGGTGGAGCAGTGAAGAAATTGAAAAGGGTTGGAAAAAAGCCAATCTTTTATAAGAGTAAATGGGATGAATGAAGCACTAAATGCTCCTGAACCTGACATCCATCATGGGAGGGAACAGAGCAGCTGATACAGGGTGCAATTGGCAGAGGGAAGGATCTTAGCCTCCACCACATGCTGATTAAAACCCAATAGTAATTGGCATTATACAAATGACTGCAGTCCCCTACTGAACGAATTAAGAACTGGATTACTGGGGAGTGCAAAAGCAACCATATATGGGAAGCTGTTGTCCACTGACAGTGTTTTACAGCTGAACCTGAGGAAAATCTGCTGTATGCATGGTGCCCTTTAACAGGGTCTTTCTCTGAAATGAAACTTGAAATCATCGTGAATCATGTGTGGGGCTGACTTCACCACCTGGTGTAAAGCTAAGCTGTGATGGGAACAGGTCAGTTAAATACACTGAGCTAGGCTGTTTATCCATCAGTGAAACACCTTACAAAGCAGCTAACTGGCATATCTGGAAACAAGAATATAGGCCATCAGCGGGGCTGAACGTTACAGAGAGCTGTGATTCCTAAAATAACAGTGGAGCTCTGTGAATAAACGTATTTTTACATAGGCTCCCTATGCCATGCATTGCTTAGGATATGTTCGTCAGTGATATAAGGCATTATATTTGTATATACAAGCCTGTCTGGTCTTACGCATTAAGCAGAAAACCAGTGCAATTGGGTCCTGCCCTCCGCTGCTCCATACGTAAGCATGTATCTCGTGCATTTTTAGAACTACATAGCTGCTAGTATGTGTTAAATATTACTCTCTAGACTGTGAGAATCAGCCCAAACTGTTTTAAATTGAGCTAGGAGAGTAATTTGTTTATTCCCATGATGCTACTCCTGCTGTAGATTCAAGAGCAACAGCAAATTAAAAAATCAAAGCTGAACAACCCTGCCTGTTATGCCTCAGACAAAGTATGGCTGAGGCTGCTAGTGGATTACTTTTTATTTGCCTTTTGCTATATTATCAAAAGATGAACACTCATTTCAAGGGGTAGTGCTCAGTTAGGGTTCCAGAAAATTTGGTTATATGTATCTTCCTCAGAAACTGTCTTTCTCCCTTTTTCATGTGCATGTTTTCCTTGTCTTGAGCCTGCCTAAGCAGCTACAAAATGGTTAAATCAGGCTCTTGCAAATTATTTTCAGGTTTAGTGTATGTCCTTGGGCTGTCTGCAATTCTAGTTTAACAAAATTATCTGAATTCATTATAAGAAGATGAGCTGAAATGTTCCGTGAAGGCTGTTACATCTGAGAGACTGTGAGCACTGCTCCTTGTTAAATGACACAAGGGACCAGACTTCCAGTCCCAGGTTCCCTAAAATAAACTCAACATCTCCTACATTCCCATCGAATGGCCCCAAACCGCCCCCCAACAGGCAAACCAGTCTGTGTGCATGCAGTGTCCATTCTGTATTGTCCAGCTGCAGATGTGGAGTTGTATGGGTGACTGAAGAATTGTCTCTTGCTTTTTGTCAGCAGAGGACTCTGCAGAACAGGCTTGTGGCCCCCCCGTGACACAGGGGTGCAGAGTAGGGCACAGACAGCTCCAGTCTTCTCCCAAAATGTCTCCTTGATGCCCAGCACTGCCTAGGACTCTGGCAGGAGGAATGGAGGCAAAGCAACTCCCTCTCGCAGCCTGGCCAGGCAGGGGGGTTTTGCACATCACTAGCACCCTTGAAGGATCCCCAAATTGTTGTGAGGTTTTGTTCCTTTTGCACCAGAAATGTGGTGCAAAAGCATTACAGCTTTTGGTATGGCAGCAGACTTGATCTGAGGAATTAATAGTGACTTCCCGCAGACTTCTGGACAATTCTTTTTGAAATAATTGTGTGAAATTTTGAGGTGCATTAGTGGCACTGAGTTGTGGTCATCTGCCATATGCCAGAGATGCTCCATAGAACCTGCACGCAGCCAGCAGGGCTCTGTGTGGACTCTGGGATGTACTATTTGTTGAACAAATGACAGGAGCCAGCACATGTTCTGTTGTGCAGATAGGGCTATGCTGTCAAAACTGGCCTCAAGACTGCAAAAAGAAAGCCTAAACCATTTTGTTTCTGTTTTGCTGCCTGAGAGGCCTGAATGAGAAAGCAGAACACAAGCCTTCACATTATTCACGCCAAATGCCTTCTTTCCTTTTTTTTTTTTTTTTCTGGTCAAGCCACAAACTTCATTCTCAATTTCCTGAATGCTGATGTGAGGTCTGTGTCTTGCAAGTGGAGTATTTACAGTGTGTCAGCCAGCTGTGCAGGCAGGAGTAGGGACGTGCAGGCAATGAGTTTACCAAGGAAGTTAGGGGGAAGGGTATTGCAATGTTTCTCTAGGGAGAGGAGTGACTCCAGTAAGAGCTCTGTGACCCCTGGAAGAGGCTGGTGCCTCTGTGTGTGCTGGGGGAACTGGTGCAAGCAGAGGCGGAAGGAAGAGTGGGAGACCCAAGGGAGCATGTGTGTTGCTGGGGGGAAGGTGCACAAGTATTATAATGTGAAACTTATTTTTTCTGCTTTCACTTCGAGTGTTACAGATGTTCTTTTCCTGGCTTTCGACTCTGGGAAAAAGAGCAATGTGTAAAACCTTCATCTTTATTAATTATTACTTATATAATCATAATCATCATCATCTAACTGTTGTGTAAAATTACAAATATGTATTCAGCTTTTACCCTGGTATAGTTTCAACCAGACTTGTGGGTTTGCAAATGAATGAAATTATAGGATACTTCAGACATTTTACAAGCACAAATGCAATGAAAGCATTTAATTGCAGGGATCTGAGACTGTCTGACTACAGATGAGATGCTGTTAACCTCTTTCTGTCTGTCATGGTTGTGTCAGAAAATTGTGAGAACAGTGCTAAGCACACTCCAGACCTGTGTGATGGAACAAACATTTAGGTCCTGAGTCTGCAAGAATTTAATCCAAACTTAGGCTGATGCGTTTGCAACCTGTTGCAACAGTATTTTCAAGTTACTGTCATGTATTATATAACCTAAACCATGAACAGAAATGATTAAAGAAGCACTAACCCAAAAAGTAAGGATAACCTTAATACACCTCATTACAATACACATGTGCCTTCACATACTGGAATACTAACTACATTCAATTATAAATTGTGATATTATAGTAGGATACTGTATAAAACCAGGCTGATGCAGTCTCGTGCCTGATTTGCTGCCCTAACTGCTCTTTGGTCTTTCATTCCAAGTCATGGTCACTTTCATGCTTCTGACGTCCTGACTATCTTAAACTTTCAAAAGTAATACTTTCAGTAGGTGGCCGCCAGAGGTGTCCTCAGCACAGGCTTTGCTCTCTTAAAGTCAGGGGATTTATAGGCGAAACAAGGAATCTGTTTGCCTATTTCTTCCTGGTTCTGTGAAACATCCTACTAGGCTCAGGTATGCAAAATCTATCCTATTTTGACCACTTTGTATGCAGAAGCTAAATTAATAAGCATGAAAGAGAAAGGTATATAATACATATTTAATTTCAAAAAGTGATTACAATGGAAAACTTTGGGTGTGCTCAGTGTAGTGATGACCAATAGTGCAGGTTCTGTCTTGTTTCACTGTGAGACATGGATGACCTGACCAGCTGCGGCCGTAAGAAAAAAACCCAACGCTAATGGAAGGGTTTCCATGGGTTTCCAGAAGCCGCTTAAGCAGCTGTGTTCAGCAGATCTGCAAGAGTGTGATCCGTGGGTGACACCTTGTGAGCAGTGCTGTTGGAGTCACTACTCTGCAATTACTTGCTCCCATGTAACCTAGAGCGTGTGGAGCAATTATTGCGAGAGCAACCCTGCCTCTTTTCTTAATTGCCCAACCTGTCACGAGTTGGGGGGAAAATACCGCTGGGGAAAATTAAGGCATGTGTAGAAAAAAGGAGACCGTGGCACTGCCCTGTAGCACGGGTGTGAAGAGGAAGACGCTGCTGTGCTGCCCAGCAACAGCACATCACTGTTGGGCTCTGGTGTCCAGCGTTTCCCACTGCTGGAAAAAGCTTTACATGTTCAGCCATTTTTATCAGACAGCACATCCCTTTTGGTAGAACATATGAGGAAAGGCTGAGCAAGCTGGGACTGTTAAGCCTGGAGAAGGCTTGGGGGATCTCGTCCATGTATACAAAATCCTGAAAGTATGGTGTGACAAGGATGGAGCCAGGCTCTTCCCAGTGGTGCCCAGTGACAGGACCAGAGACAGTGGGCACAGTTCAGAATGATGGGAGGTTCCTCCTGAACATCAGGAAATACTTTCGGGCTGTGAGGGTGACAGGGTACTGGCACAGGTTACTCAGAGAGCTGCAGAAGTCTCCATCCTTGGGAGATATTCAAAAGCTAACTCACCATGGTTCTGGGTAGCCTGTTCGTGCAGGGTGTTGGGCCAGGTGGCCTCCAGAGGTCCATTCCAACCACAGCCACCCTGTGATTCTGTTTCTGCAAAAAGGATACAAGGAACAGTCACTGCTGCTGGTGGTATGCAATGATCCTAATTGGATTTAACTTGTGAGGTTATAGAGGTTGCTTTGAGGTTCTGCTATTTTTCCGTTGACAACATGGTCGCAGTAGAGCAACCAAGAAACCTGATTTTTTCTTATTATTGATAATATCTGAAAAAGAAAAAATATATTACTTGGCTTGGTTTCAAGGCCTAGTGCAAGAAAAGCAAAATCAAAACCAAAGCCTTATCTACTTGAAAACTGAGTAGCTTTTAATATGGGATTATGATGAGAATAATTAGACACAGTGTGAGGACATATTTAGGATTTTTTAAAATTTATTTTTGAAAGATTTTTTCAAAGGAAAACTGAATTTCGTGGGCTGCTTCTTTTTATGTAGAAGTTGAGCAACTGAGCTTAGCAATTGAAGGCTGAGATTTACCCCGAACTTGACAGCCACTGTTACATTATAACCTTATTACTGAAAAAAAAAAAAAAAATCCTTTAAATTGATTTTCTTGCTTTAAAGTTTTGCATTATGGTCGCATCTCAAGGCACCAGTTAATAGCAGGGCACCACAGTACAAGTGAAACTGTGCTTATACTGTAAGAGACTGTCTCCGTCCAACGGTATGACAAACAAACTAGACAAGGCCAAGAAAGAGTTTTAGAAAGGCAACACTATTGCAGACTCTTTCAACCTCAAGTGATAAAAGCAATAAATAAATCATGAGTCAGGCCCACAAAAAGTCATGATGGCTGCTTAGAAGACTTTTAAATCAGCAGATTTTTTCTTTTTTTTTTTTTTTTTAAATTTTAATGTCAGTCTCTGTTGTTCACTGACTTCTAGCTTTTCTGTCAGGCTCTAAGAGTCAGAAACCTTTAATTAAAACCAAAAATCTTCCTCTCGCTAGCATGAATCCAAGAACTGGAGAGATTTAAAGTGACAGAAAGCCTGCCGAGATTCAGCCAGTCTGCTGATCCTGTTTTGCACATGTGGAAGTAGGCCAGACACAGAGAGATTTACCATTTTGCGCAGGGTTACATATCATCTTGGACAGAGTTGGATGCCCTGATGCCCAGATTATGAAACAAGTCTTCTTCTTCTGAAGAACAGAGATGATTGAATTCTACAGCCAATTCCCCATTTCGAACCACCGTACAAGGTCACTTTGCCAGCACTCTTTCTAACCCTTGATAGCATACATGTGTAATTTCTGGGCTTCCCTCCTTCAGTAATTGCCTTTTTTCAGGGGACATGTTTTACAGTTGTTTTTTTTTTCTGAATGATGACTGCTCATTGCACAGCACTGTGCAGTGGAAGAAGATCTCTATTGCAAATTCAGTCTTCTTATTGTTATATAAATGTTGGTACCAATGTCTCTAGACTTCCTTAATCAGCCTTGAGTGAGCCACATCTCCAGATTTGTGTTCTAAATGCTGAATAGAAACAGAGTTAAGCTGAATAACTATTAAGTGATAGTCCCATTTTCCTCCTAGTGTATCCACACAAACTAGAGCCAAGGGGAATTATGTTTCTAAAAATCTTATGTCATTCTTAGAGTCTGAAGTACTCAGTGGGATCCTGAATAGAGGATTTATCCAAAACTGTGGGATGCAGGCCTCCACTGGGCAGTAAGGATTTGACGAAATATGCAGTTTAACCACTAGAGGTCCGTTTTGCACAAGTCCTTCACAGAGTATAGAATGGACGGAGTATTAGTACCAAAATTGTTGGCTCTTGAATAAGGTAATATCTAATCTCTTTTGCTTTAAGTGACTAGTATGAGAATGTCATCTTAAATAATTAAATGCACTGTTTTGGTTTCTGGTTGTCTGTTCAGCAGATTACTGAAGAATACTAAGTGAGAGACTAGATGAGTCTGTGTCTGCTGGTAATTCTACTCATTCCTCACACCTAAATACAGAGGATGAAGTCACTGTGCAAGATAGTTCATGAAAGCCTACTTTAGCATCCTCATCTTTTTCTCAAAAATGTTGGAGGCACAAGCTGAAGGAGCTTGCTAATGGCTTCTTTTATCGATATTAGACAAATTACAGAGGCAGAGATGCACACTGGGAAATGAGATACTCAGACCTAAAATGAATTATCAAATGTGGAGTCATGAGGAGAGGAGCCACTGTTTAATAAACTCATCTGGGACTTTGAAGAACCACTGCCTTTCCAGTTAAAGATGTTAGGCACAGCTTTGGGTACACAATTACAGAAAGACTCCTAAGGATAAGGGACTGGGTCTGGGCAAGTTGAAGGGCAAAGTTCTTACTCTTCCAGCCTCTGTGTGTGCATGCCTCAGCTTTTGCTAGAGATGTTCCTAAAACCGAATTCTTGTCTACAAGAATGTCTAGAGCAATTTCAGACTTTCAGTGATGCCAAATCCACCTCCTACTACTAAACTCTGAGAGACCAGGGTACAGAGTCTGTATCTTTAAAACTGGACCCAACACCAAATGTACCTGTTCTACCCAGGCAAAATGGGGCTGGTGGTGGAGCTGCTGCTACCCGTTTATTCAGCCAGGAAGAAAAAGCTTTGCTTGATGGCCTCATACATCCCTGTTTCCATTCCTGGGGGCTGCCAGAAGCAATCCTTCGGTGTCTTTGGTTAGAGCTACATGCTACATGGGCATAGGCAGCACCTGGGGCTTTCCCTGTTCAGCCAGCATAAGTGGGCAGCGGGCAGGCTCACCAAACCCCAGTATATGTTGGGCTTGAGAGAGTCCTGCTCAGACATGCTGCTGTCTGCTGTTTAGGGGGGTTGTAGCTGGGATGGGGGAAGAACTACATTCTGGTGCCCATATGGATAACCACTGCCTCTTTCACTTCAGGCTTGTTTATTACAAACAACATATGTGATCCTCAGAGCAGGTGTCAGGGACCAGGCATAAATCTCAGCTAATGGAGCTTATGCTGTTGGTTTGGATATGGAATTTTTAATCACCAGTAAGAGCATTTACCAGTACTACCATGCATCCTCTCTGACATAATACATAAACTGACTGAAATTAGAGAGGTTTTAGGTACCCACATTTTTCTGAAAACAGGATCATACCCATGTCCCAAATAGCAACTAATCACAACACATGCTTCAAAGGAAGGCTACCTGCCACCCCTCTTCTTATGTACACCCACCTGTGTCCCTACCCACCCCCTTCCCCTGCCAGATGAACACCTAATGTGTAGGGTGAAACCTGTTATTTTTGTGTTTGGTCCCAAATCCCATAATCTGTGACCAGAGGTATAGGGCTAGGTGCAGAAAGGACAAGTAATTACAGATAGGAACAGGAGAATGCTAGAAAGTAAAAAGCAAAAGAGAAACAACTTAGACAGCTGGCACATGCATATTTTATTGAAATTAGTTAAAACTATCTCAGTGAATTTCAAGATTCACTGACTAAAACTCTTTGCTAGTAAATTGTGATAACCAGGAATAATAGTCCTACTGCAGTAATTTCCTCATCAATAGCTCCCACTTGATCTTATCCTATAGAGTGCTAAACTGCACCTAAAAATTACATTATGTTTCTGCAAATATATCAGCTGTCATCCCTTGCTTTTTGTAAACTTATGCATCAAAGAGTGCAACTGGATTTAACTTTATGGGGGTCATTCCTGGCTCACTTCTCACTATGATGTTTGAAGCATTTGATCAGCAAGACTTCAAAGAGGAAATCTGAACTTCTAGCTACCATTAGGTAGTAGCTTAATTAATATACTTATATATATCCAAAGAAGATGTCTTCGTTTGTCTTGAGTGGGTGAAAAAGAAAGAGAAATTGTGTCTATTTTCTAGCTTCAAGCTGATTCTTTTTTTACTATCATAAAGATGGAATTATACACGTTTTTATTTAATGTTGCTTGTGATCAAGGAAAAATGGCATGTACAGAGGTGTCTTGGAAAATACCCGAGGCTGATAAAGATTTTTGCTTTTCTTACCTTTCAGTTTGTTTTAAAGAGTAAGGATAAAGTAACCCTATCCCCATCAGATCTCATGTCTAACCTGTTTAGATATAAGCCAGTGTCATAGAATTTTTTGTTAAAGGGAAGAAAATGCACATGGAAAAACTCAGAATTACATATTTAAGGTCTAAGTTGACCATTGGAGTTTTCATTCTCTGGTTGTCTGTTCTGTTACACCTATGGCAGAAGACACCACAGAACTAATGAAGAATCAGATTATTTCACTCAGCTAGGCACACCTCTCCAATGAAAGTTCCATTAGACAGTCTTCTGTTGAGATACAAGAGGCACTTGACATAGGGCAACTCATCGGCCTTCTTTGTGAATTACATTTCTTCATGCTGCAGAAAGAAATTAATAATTCTGACAGCATCTGGCCTAAAACTATATTCTTCTTTCATTATAACACACAGGCAGTTGTTTAGTAATTTTCTTAAGCATTGGATTTTTAGCTTTCATTAGCATCTCTAAGAAAGTTCAATAAAAAACAAAACGAAAATCAGATTCTTTAACATTATGCTGTTCAAGTTATGTTCAGCTGTTCAAAAATTCCCTTTGGCATCATATGGAGCCATCAACATTGGGAAAGGCAACATCATAATTCGAAGCAGTCTTTAATGTCATCTAGCTGGACTGGAGATCTAGCAAAACAACATTGTTTTTTCAGAAGTTTTATTCTATTGGAGGAGAGGACCCCCCATGCCGTGCATTAACAGATATGGCAGAAAAATTATGTGAAGCAGCTAAGGTAGGTGGGGATGAAAACCAGCTATATGACAGGAAATTGCTAGCTCTATTTGTAACTGAGCCTCACTCGAGACTATTACTGGCAGCAGCCAGAGGGCTGCAGTGCTGAGTCAATGGAGAATCAGAACCTGGGATTTTTTAGTATTGGTTTTTCCCCATTCTTCCGGCTTGAATTATTAGCAAATAAACTTTTTAGTGTCACTTATGTAATTTTATATCCTTGAGTGTTTGTCTGAAGTCATACTCATGAGTAAGGTTTCCAGGCATTCCTGAACAAAGGTGTGTGCTCAAGGATAGTAAATCTGACACCGCAGACTTCCTGGCACACAGACTTCAATTGAACATGCATGCACAATCTGTCTAATTTGGCCTGAAAACCTAGGATTTACTGAGCTGGGTGCTGTGCAGCCGTGGTGCATATGGGCTGTGAATGTGTCTAGGATTTCCAGTCGCGCACCAGCCAGTCAGAGCTGCTGTGAATGCATAATAAGGTTCCAGTGGCTGGACCTAAAGACACACAGAAATCCCAGGAGAGGATCCTGAAAAATTTGCCCTGATAAAATTCTGATCTGAAAGAAAGCATTGCCAAGAAAACTTGTCTTTCAGCAGGTTTTAATTAAAAGCAAAAACAAGAACAACAACAAACCTCCAAAACCACAAACACTCCCCCCCCGAAAAAACAAATAAAGAAAAAAAAATAATGATGCCTCCCAGTGCTTGTGAGGGACTCCTGAGCTGGAGTGTACCAGAAGGTTCCCTGACATGTTATTAGATGCCTCCCCATAAACTGCTTCAGACTGCCCTTCTTAGCTCCCATTAGGATGTGAATTATGCAGATTTTGGCATGGGGCTGGGGACACTAGTGATCCCAGACACATATGCTTTGCACACTTGCAGGCTGCACACCACAGTCTAAATACAGAATGGGTAATGCAGGTTTGCCGATTTTTGCCCTTTTTTTTTCTTTTATTTTTGGTCATGTACACTATGATGGATCTCTGTGGGACATAACTTGGTGTAGTACTGTCATGTTGAAGATAAGCATGAAAAGAAAAATTTATCTGTAAGTCTATTAGTCACTCTTGGTGGACGGAGACAGGCAGGAGATGTATTTCTTGTTTAAAATACGAAATCCAAATATGCAACACCATGTTGAAGACAAGATACGTGACTATTTTTAACTGAGGCATTGCATGGCTAGATAAATGCAGTACAGGAATCTAAGCGGCTATGTAAATAAAACATTTGTGGAGATGAAAAAGTGCTTAAACTTGCTGAGTACTTCCGTTTAAGTGGATCAATGAAAGCAAACCTACTGGGGAAAACAACACTGTGTTTTGAGGTGAGAAACAGGATAAAGAAGCTACTTCAGACAGCCGGTTTCAAGAACGGTCGGTTGTGTTCTGATCCCAAACACTCAGTTGCATTGGCTGGCTTATGCTTTTAGCTGATGCCAGATTACAAAGTATTGTGGATAGTGATGTACATTATCAGGTAGGGGCTACCATCTACTGAAGAAAAGCAAGGCAGAATATGTAGAGTTGCTCCAGTACGAGTTGCTGGGTGCAGATTTCTCCACTTCCCTTTATCTCTGCTATACTTGGCTCTTCTGTAATGATAGCTCTTGTCCACTCCAGGTGTGTGTTTTCAAAATTACCTCTTTCAGCCTCTCACCTGTATAAAAGAAAAGTGTTGACTAAAAATAGCCATCTCTGTAAAACCTCTAAAGGTTTGAGAAACCTGGACAAGCTCGAGAAGTGGGCCCATATGAACCTCATGAGGTTCAACAAGGCCAAGTAGAAGGTCCTGCCCATGGGTCGGGGCAGCCCTCAGTATCAATACAGGCTGGGGAGTGAAGGGATTGAGAGCAGCCCTGCAGAGAAGGACTTGGGGGTACTGGTGGATGAAAAGCTAGACATGATTTGGCAATGTGTACTTGCCGCCCAGAAGGCCAACCACATCCTGGGCTGCATCAAAAGAAGCATGGCCAGCAGGTCGAGGGAGGTGATTCTGCCCCTCTGCTCTGCTCTGGCGAGACTTGACCTGGAGTCTTGTGTCCAGCTCTGGAGCCCTCAGCACAGAAAGATATGGACCTGTTGGAGAGGGGACAGAGGAGGCCACAAAAATAATCAAAGGCCTGGAACACCTCTCCTATGAGGACAGGCTGAGAGAGTTGGGATTGTTCAGCCTGGAGAAGAGAAGGCTCTGGGGAGACCTTATTGTGACCTTTCAGTACTTAAAGTGGGCTTATAAGAAAGATGGGAACAATATTAGGCCTGTTACAGTAGGAAAAGGGCTAATGGTTTTAAAATAAAGAGAATAAATTTAGTTTGGACATGAGGAAGAAATTCTTTACAATGAGGGTGGTGAAACATTGGAACAGGTTGCCCAGAGAGGTGGTAGATGCCCCATCCCTGGAAACACTCAAACTCAGGTTGGATGGGGCTCTGAGAAACCTGATCTAGTTCAAGATGTCCCTGCTTATTGCAGGGGGGGTTGGATTAGATCCCTAGATTAAAGGCCCCTTCCAACCTAAACTATTCTATGGTTTTATGATTCTAAAGCAATCCTTTCTTCCCTTAGAGCAGGAGGAAGTGAAATATCCCTGCTGCCTATAGAATGTCGATATTTGGCAGGTGGCAATTCTGTGACAAGAGTGCCACAGAACAAAGTGTATGAACAGAGGGAGCTGTGTGGTTTACTAGGCATGGGCATCAGCAGCGCCTGTGTCAGGTTCGGTAGAAGGAAATAATACAAAGACTGGGTGACCTGTTGGTCTGTTGGAAGCACAAAACCAGCTTGATTATAGCCAGAGGATTTGTAGAAGAAGCTGGGATTGCAGCTTTGCTTCCTAAGACTTACAGGTTTTGTTAAGAGTGTTTTTTGTTTGTTTGTTTGTTTTGTTTGTTTGCTTGGTTTTAATTTGTTTTTTTGTTTGTTTTGAGGTGCTATATCTTGAGAAAGAAGCTTGCTGGGTGAGGACAATAGAGCTGCAAGGGCAGATGACTGGATGGAGGACTGGAATGGGATGGGATGAGGAGAAGTTCTGACAGATTTGGAAAGACTTGAGGTTGGCGGTACTCCATCTAAGCTGAAAGGACTGGTGTATCTTGGTAAAAAGAATGTTTTTGATGGGAGGTGCAGGAATGCAGCACAAGCTGGGAAAACACCAGGGAGGCTGAGGCAATGTAAGAGCCCCATGACTGGGCTGGCTGTTACCACTGCTTGTGTGCCTCTTTTGATGGGGAAGGCTTCAATCTCCTTATGGCAGATGATGATGTCTGTATCTGCTGCTCTTCAGTTGGAGAAACACTATTATTTTCCTCACAAAATGACAAAATCATGTTTATTACCAGCTGTACAAGGCTGTAATCTATCTGCAGATTTATCTGTTATTTTCTGCTAGGTTACTTGCCTTCATTGTGATTGTATATACTCTTATTTCCCTGTTACTCTGCATCTGACTTCTTATGAGATTAGGGGGCTGTTTTAGAGGTTTTCTTCACGTAGGAAGCACCAACATCTAACTGACTTTTTTTTTTTTTTTTTTTTTTTTCCTTCTTCCCTAAATTTTCGCTAAAAACATTAAGGATATGAAAACAGGAGTGGAATGTAGGTACCGTTTGCCAGTGGGTTGCTAACTTTTGTAGCAGTAATACTTCAAATGTCCACCAGATGTCACAGCTTTACTGTGAACGCAGCACCAGTTTGGCAGGGGCACGTTTGGTCCTGTGCCGAAGGGGCCAGTATAAAAAAAAAAAAGGTTTGCAGGCGAGCCTTTCCATGCTATGGAAAGCACGGGTAAGTGGGACTGGCATTATACTACTGCTGTCAAATATAATATCAAAACCCACATAATCATGTCTGAGTATTGTTGCTGTGTGGCGTTCCAACTCTGATCTACAGGATGGCTTCAAACATGCAACAGGTGATCCATCAGCAGGCTGGCGCCTGCCAGTTTTCCATCAGATGTGTAGATTATATTGAACTGCATTTACAGAAGTGAATTTTGTTGTTCACTATTTGGCCACATAAGTGTATTAAGAACACTTAAGTACATGTAAGGGTGCTGAAATGTCCTGTGACAATGGAAAACATAACTTCCACATTCAGATGGAAACATTCAGCACCCCTACTCTGGTGTTCATGGCCAGGGATACTGAAAAATCAAAATGATTTTTTTTTTTCTCTTTTGTCATGGATGTATTAAGGACATGGGATGAAAAGACCAAGAAAGCAACCATTGGAGCCCAGCCTCTACTGAAGTTCACTTTGCTTATTAGACATCAAAGATATCACATCTCTGAAGCTGTCACCTTCAAAACGGGGACAGGAACTGGGGCAAGCACAGCTCTCCACAGCTTCCCGTCCTGCGCCTCCTCTCCTGCACTGGGGGATTTATGAAGTTACCATGGTTCAAAATAAGCTGGATCAGGTGTCTGGTAATGCTTTGTGGCTTTCAGTACCATCTGTGCTAGGAAACCCAGGAATAATGGGGCAAACTGAAAAGTGTATGACAAGAAGTCTTAGCTCCAGGGTGCTGTGTCATTAAGCCAAAACTGGAAGCTTGCATGTGAAAGGATTAATGTGTTAATATGGTTCTGTACATCAGTTTATTATTTAGGTGCTTATATACATTATGCTGCTACATATGCACTATTATACACTACGAGTTACTTTGGCCTACTGATTTCAATCCATTTTGAGTAATTTTCATTTCCTCTGTAATGGGAAACTCATCAAAGGCATAGCTAATATCAGCATCTTTCAAAGCTCTGAGTCATTCCTAGATTTTCCACCTATTTCATCATGCACTGAAGCTGTAGTACATCAGAAATAGACCCTTCAAGACTTCTTAGACATGTACCATTTAGCATGTCTCACCCAATTTCAAGAGAAAACCTGAAGCTACCATCTACCACTCAAGCTATTCTTCTTCATTTCTCCCCATTTTTATATTTAAAGAAAAGACAGATGTATGAAAGATTTTTACCTTTTGAGAATGAACAGTGCGGGCTGAGTACACCGTGCTCCTTCCAACAAGCAGACACAGTTGCCATTTCATGAATACAGGCTAGGAGATAATATTCTGAAACATCTCCCATATTTTTAGAGAAAACAAATGAAGAATTTCTGTCCTGCTCAAGTAAATTCACTGTGTGAGGTCTCTGGCAGAGGTTCAAGTCAAGAATGCCTTTGCACATTAGTAGGGTGAAAATGATCAGTAGGCTTGAGAATTGGTGGTTACGACAAAGAATTGTCTCTGCTGTCTTCAGAGCTGTGTAGATATCACCTGAGAAATGTTCTCAGAGAAGTCAGATGCATCTTGCAGACCCTGCTGTTGCCATCAGTTTAAAATGGAAGCTTACTGAGAGATTGCTGCATGGTCCAAAGCTGTCACCTGTAGTAAGGCGCAGACACTAATTAGAAATAACCAGAAACATAGCAAGCCATGGAAGTGGCTCAGTTTGAGGAGCACTTCTGAAATTACACTGCTCAAAGAGGATGAAACTATTGAGCAGACAAGTGTACACCATCCACAGAGTCACAGATGAGCTGTGCTTGATCCAGAACCCCCAGTGAAGTACTGGGAAGACATCACAGGGGTCTGGGCATTTGAAAGGGGATGATGTGACCAGGGGCAAAACATTAGCAAGGGAGACAGGTGACAGAGCTCTTTCTGTGCAACCTGCTGGACTCTGTCCAGCACAGGTTTGCAATGGACATGGGTCCACCTCAAGGTGGCTCTCCACGACCTCTGAGAAGTGACTTGGTGCTGGTCTGAAGCAGTGACTTGGTGGGCAAGTAGTAACTGGCAGCCTAAGCTGAGATGTCAGACACTAAAAGGACTTGGGAAGTGATATTTTCTTTAATATTCAGAGCCTATTCCTTCATAGTGGGAAAATTTGTTTTGCTATTGCTTGGTTTGCTGAGAAATAGGTTCAGATCTAAGTTCAGCAATCATACACATTTCACACAATTTTTAAAGGTACACTCAAGCTCATGTTACTATCCAAATTAAGTTTAACTGAAACCTAAGGTTTAACTGAAAAAAAAACCCTACTTGCTGGAACAACAACAACAAAAAAAGGTAGAATCATAAGACAATACAGCCCAGAAGGGACCTTAGGAGATCTCCTGCTTGCAGCAGGTCACCAGAGAGCTCAGACCAGGCCTCTCAGAACTCTGTCCCAGTGGGGCCTGCAAGGATGGACTCTGCACAGCCTCCCTGGGCAGCCTCCTCCACTGCTTGACTGTCCTCAGGGGGAAAAGGGTTTTCCTTATAGCCTGTCTGAGCCTCTCAGTTATGTTCGTGCCTCGTGTCTCTTTCGTCCCCACTAGGCATTGCTATGGAGACGCTATCCCTGTCTTCTCCACGGCTTTCCTGTAGGTTTTTGGGGGCTGCTGTTTGGTGTTCTCTGCACTGTACCTCCTCCGCACTGAACCAGCCCCGGTCCCTCTGCCTGCAGGGCAGGACCGTGCTGCAGCCCTGGACACCTCCGTGCCCTCATCTGAACCTGCTCCAGTTTATTGATGTGTGTTCTCTACTGGGGGTGGCAAAACCAGACAAACTACATAGCTGTTGTCTCACGAGTGCTGAGCAGAGGGGCATTATCACCTCCCTCACCTGACTGGCCACGCTGCTGTTCATACAGCCCAGTACATGGGGGCCCTTCCCTGCAGCCAGGGCCACTGCTGGCCGTGCACAGCTCGCTGCCCACAGTGGCCCCAGGACCTTCCCCACAGAGCTGCTCCCCAGCCTGGGCTGCTGCAAGGGACGTCCCTTCCCAGGAGCAGGGAATCTGCATTTACTGAAACCGTATCGATAAAACTTTTATAAACGTTTTTTTCCTTTTCTAATTCCCCCCACTGCACTGCTTGGACTGTCAGCTCCAAGCCCCGAACAGCATCTCCCCGTCACTGCTCCGTGGGTGAAGCCCCACTGGCACCGCTGGCTCCAGCGGCCGGACCGGCGTGTGCCTGCGCCCCGCCCCCACCGCGCGCCCTCCCCACGTGGCCTCCGGGCACGAGCCACCCGCTCCTCCTTCCCCCCCCCACACGCTTCCTCGCCGGCGCGCGCTGATTAGCATAATAATGGTCCCCCCCCTTTCTCTCCTGCCGGCCAATGAGAGTCCAGGAGCCTCCGCCAGCTGCCGGAGCCGCAGCCGCGCGGTCTATAAATACAGCGGCCGGGGAGCTTCTGCCTCATAAGGCTGGAGAGCTGTGTGGAAAGGGTGTTGTTGGAGCTTTTCTGCCTGCCGTGCTGTGGGGACTCGCTGCTATGACTCTGGAGGAGATCCACGGACAGGAGCCTGTGCCTGCGGGCCACGACTGGTACGTCCGGGCGGCGGGTGGGCCGGGGATGCGGTGTGTGACGGGGGAAGGTGCAGGGAAGCGCGAGGCCGCCGGGAACGGTTGCGGCGCCGGGCTGACTCTCCGCTCTCTCCCGGCGCAGGATGCAGGGCGCCGGCAAGGCCCTCCACGAACTGCTGGTGTCGGCGCAGCGCCGCGGCTGCCTCACCGCCGGCGTCTACGAGTCGGCCAAGCTGATGAATGTGTAAGTACGGCGGGCGGGGGCCGGGGGGCGCCTGGCGGGGGCTGCGGGGCCGTGTGACGCCGTACACCGGGCTCAACGTGCCGCTCCTCTCCTGCAGCGATCCCGACAACGTCGCGTTCTGCGTGCTGGCCGCGGACGAGGAGGACGAGGGGGACATCGCCCTGCAGATCCACTTCACCCTCATTCAGGCCTTCTGCTGCGAGAACGACATTGACATTGTGCGGGTGAACGACGTGGCCAAGTTGGCGGCCATCGTGGGGCCCAGCGAGGAATCTGGGGAGCCACGGGACCTCCACTGCATCCTCATCACGGTGAGTGTCCTGCGGGACAAGGGTGCTGATCGGGGCTCTGGCTGCCGGGGCTGTGCTTTTGCTGCTGGCCTCTCTGCATGGGACAGTCAGAGCCTTTCAGGGTGGACCCATCTTCCCCTGGTGGTCAGATCCTCTTCTGGGCAAAGAGAGGGGGCTTGGCACATGCTGTACAGCAAGTCAGCTGAGTAGTAGTAGGCAACACTTCTCGTAAATGTGGATTTCCTCTGTTGTCCACAAGGGTCATGTCTCTGCTCACTGCTTTGTCTGTGTCAGGACAAATGCCTTGCTTCCTAGTATAATGCTTCTGTAAATATTGTGATGACCTCAGCTGGCCGGCAGCACTAATGATGTGCAACCTTTTTTCTTTCTGGCAGAATCCAAATGAGGATGGCTGGAAGGACCCAGCTCTAGAAAAGCTGAACTTTTTCTGTGAAGAGAGCCGAAATGTAAATGACTGGGTGCCAACAATCACCCTGCCTGAGTGATGGTGACCCAGTGCATTAAGGAGGCTGAAATCTTTGTTGCATTCTCAGCGTGGCATAGGTTCACTGAAATGTGCAACAAGCTGCTGATTCCATGGATTAGCCTGGTCAAGAGACTGGATTAAAGTCACTCAGACTGGCATGCAGTGGGCTCTTACAGAGGAGAAAGAGGAGAACAGCTCGCCTCACCAGTGAGCCCCAGTAGGCTGCAACCGTGGAGAGGCTGGCATACCATGGAACTGAAAGAAGTACTGCAAGTTTCCTGGTTAAGTGGAGCTGTTTCAGAAGGCAGAGAGAAGGTTGGGGGAAGTGGGCCAAAACTTTCCAGGAGGACTGGACAGAGTACTGTAACTAGGAACTGTTGGTTCTGTCTACAAAACACAGAGAAGACTAAGTTTCAATATTTTATGGACTACTAGGGACTGGTTACTGAGACTCCAAAGCAGGCAGACTTCAACAGGCCTCTTGGGTCACTCTGCAGAACTGTTTTAATAATGCAATAATTTCTATTGAAATATTTGCTGCTATTGAAGCTTTCATAATAAATTTTTGACAATTAATACCTGGGAGTGTCTCGATTACTGGGTGGGGAGGCATGTTACTGAAATACCACTGATGTTTTGCTTATGTGCTGTAATCAAAGGTACGCTCCATGGTAATGGAGCTATTGTTCAAATACTTTCTCTCCTGGGCCAGCTGAATGAAGAGCTATGCTGTCCAAGTTGATAATTCAACCTTTCACCCTCCTGCAACAGCTGCTTATCGCAACAGCTTGCAAGACTAAGGAGCTGCATGCTTAATGAGCTCACTTATTGTAATAGGTGGTCTTTGTAGTCTACTGAAGGAACACAACACATGTTAGAAACATGGATTTTTGAAATACAGACCTTCAGTAAATTGCATCATTAGTTCTTCAATATGACTTGGTAAGATACATTCAGAGCTGCAGTGTTCCCACTTGACAGAAGCATATTAAACATGATGGCGGGCTGCAAAACTCCTTAGATGTCAAATACATCTAACATTTACTTTGATTAGAATGACATTGTTAAATCTAAAACTAATTCACTAATAGTGAATAAACATCACATCTGCCACAAGCTGATCTCTGATTGCCATATGCTGTGACAATAGAAGCTGTCACTTCAGAAGCCAATTTTGCAAAACCTAATTGCATGACAACTCCAAATTAAGTCCAAAACAATTTGAGGATTGTGGCTTTTTTTTTTTTTCTTTTTTTTTTTTAGAGGTCCTGTCATGGAAAGTTAATATGGGTGGGCTGATTTGGCCCTATGTTAAGACGGAAAACACCATCCCATTTGTGTGCACAAGCTATGTATGTGTGCTTCAGTACTTGACATTAAAATGGCATAGTAATGGTCTGCTCTCCAGAAAGCAAGAAAGCTGAACTACTCACTTCCTCTGTAGACATTAAAAATACTAAGTTTTCACAACTACATTTCCTCTAAGCTGGCTTGCAGTGATTGACAGTAGCATTTGCTGAAAAGTGGTCATTTCTGCATGGGGTATCTTGAGCAGTTGTGGTTTCTGGGAAGCTGCTTGCTCTCGGTTTCGTTGTTCCTGATAAGGGAAGTTCAAATGCAGCTCCAGCATTCCTGGAATATGCTCCCTTGTACAGGACTTACTGAGCTCTGCTTGGCCTCTGTTACTGTCGTGAGAGGCTGTAGGATGGCCACTTCACCAGAATTTAGGCTGAAGCAAAAACTATAGGAGCCTCAGACCTCTGCAACTGTTCCTTCTTAAGGATTAACCGTTCCTGCTTAAGATACAGGAGTTGCTGCACAGCCTGTTTTTCTACTTAACCTGCACTCATCAACTGGTGTCTGCTCTAGGACTTTGAGAAAAGTCACATGCAGGAGCTAAGGGAATAAACAACTTTGGCAGCTGTCATAACAGAAACTGCCTTGAAGGTAATTGCCTTGATACACAGAGAATATCAAGCCTGGATGTTTCATTATAAATTTTTATAGTTTTCCCTTAGCAACTGCAGGTTTCTTAATTTTCAATGGTTTTACAGCTAAGAAACACATTTCTGTTCTTTGCTTCAGGCCTAATATGTACTCAGAGCCAAGAACAGATTAAAGTGAACTGTCCTGAAATCAACTTTTACATAAAGGGTAAGGAGTACTTCACAGCCTTGAGTGGTTTAAACAAAAGCCTGAGAAGATTGAAGTAAGTCCTCAAACGCATATATAATTAAACTATAGCAGAGGAGAAGTGTGGCTGATTTTTTGGCTGAGACAGTAGGCTATATTAGTACGCTATGCTAGATAGTTGTACCTGGTAGGAAGTTTAACTTTCCAGCTTTTATGGAAGAAATGTATTATGCAGCAAACAATGAAATTAATGAGGCAACACCAAAATGCTGTTGCCTCTAGTCCCATAGAAGACAGCAACCTGACCTTCACCTCCTCAGTAGACTTGTGAAGCTGTAAGCTGTGCCTCATGAGAGGTTCACGATTTCTTATTTTAGGGATCCATACAATTCTCGTGAAATCCCTTCTGGCTCAATGTAGATACACTGTAACACAAATAGTATTAAACTGAGTTAGTCTGCAAATGTTATTAATACGGCATTGCAACTAAAGGCAGCTGTAACTTGCAAATTATGTGCTTCTGCAAATATATGCAACAATCAACACTACTTAATGTAGGAAAAATTCAGCAGCTGGTATCTACTGATACAAGTAGACTTAACTCTTTAAGTGCTCAGATATATAACTATGCAAAGAGCAACTATATAGTTATTAAAGACAGGCAACAGACTTGGCCGTTACTGGCTGTGGTGAGGACAGTTGGTTGGGAGGTGGTGGTTGGCTCACCAGATGTCCGGAGTGTTTTGTCAGGTATTGGGGGGATCTAGATGGCATGGACAGTAACCTCTGGTGTCTGCAAGCAGTGCGCCCAGGTACCTCACCTTCCCAGCAAACAGAAGTGCCTGGGACAGGGGCACTGCGGGTTTGCAGGGCTGACAAGGACTGCTGGGACCTCTGCGAGGTGCTTCCAACCCAACCATACCGTGTGGTCTCACAGGCTGGGTTGCTTTGTGTTGTGGTGGGACACATCAAGGCACTCTGGGGAAGAGATTTAGGTTAGTAGTTATTAATAATAAAGGTGGTTCTCCAGGACATGAAGTAGCGTAGCGACAGACCAGGAGGTGCAGGACATGGGACAGAGTCACAGAGAGGTGGTGCTTCTGGTTCTGATTCTGAGGGTCTCCTTTCCATCAAGCCCTTCACTTGTGTGCCAATAGGTGATCAAAAATGTGTATTTAAATATTATAAACATAGACGTGTTGTGTTGTCTATACTAAGTACTTTTTTTTAATGAAGTGAGGTGTAAATTTTCATTTAAAATTTTTTGAGAAATAGGTTTATGTTTCTCTGCCTGGTTATCTGTTTCACCATCTAACGGCGCTGGCTGACAGGAATTTCCCCTTGTATGCTGCTTCCTTCTCTTAGTGGTGTTTTCTTCCTATTACACTTCTGCGCATCACTTTACTTTTCTCTCTCTTGTGGTTATAGATGGTGATCTCTTTAGATGCCTGATGCTTTTAGTATGTGCTATATTGAGTCAAGTGTCTTATCGTCTTATCAGGATATATGCGTATATTGGCACACAGGGTGTAGTATATGCTTCCTCTTTGCTATTGAGTGGGAAATACAAAAAGGAGGCTAATAGAGTATATTAGAAAGTCAGGCAAACTGCTGCACAGAATAATGTTTGCATAAAATCTGTGTGTATGCTGGATGATCGGCTTGAGCAGCATTTGTAGCACTGGTTGCTCAGGGAAGGAGCACTGACGTGCCCTTTTTGAGCCTTGGAGTTCTGCAAACTGAAGGAGTTTCAGTCTTAGGTGAAGGCTGTTTGAATTACTGCATGTTCTGCAAGGAGAAAATCTTTGAAAAAATACTAGTGGCAGAAACGTGCTCTAGCACCACTGTCTGACACATAAGGGAGACTCGGTTCATGTCAGCAAATCTATTAACTCTGGCTCTCAAATTTCCTGTCATCAGTAGCAAAGAGCAGTGTGTGCCCAGGTTAGACCATGGCAAGTATACAGACAGTATATGACTAGTGGAGTGAATGTCATCACACGTGTGAGCAAGAAAGATGTGTGGAGAAGGATGTGTGAATATAGTGTTCCTTGTATTGACTCACATTGTGGACAGCTGTGCTCATGCCTGTGCATCCACAGGGCCTCATTCATTGCAAAGCAGCAGTGGCAGAAACTGAATTTGGCGGAGGAATGGAGCTGTACAGATAGTACAGGCGCCTCACCAGAGCCGGTCTTTCTACAGGGTTTTATGAAAACTGCCTCTCATTCCTGCTCATTCCTTATCCATTTCATCATGGCAGGTGTGATTTGCTCACTTTGTGAAGTCTGAACATGCAATGATAGGACATTGGAAAAGCTGAGTTAATACTTTGTGTGTAATTATTTCATATTGAATGAGTGAAAACTCCTATTGTTCTTTATTGTGCTGCAGTAAGATACCCTTATACATGGTACTCAGAATACTGCAGTGTGTGAAGTATTGATTTGAATATATTGGTATCTTTAAAAGTATAATCAGATTCCAGACATAACAGTTGTAGTGGCTACAAAGTCTCCTCCAATCTCCCACTGCACTGGCATATGATTAGTTTGCCATGCGTATTTTCTGATTTTAATGCAAGGAAGGAAAACAAAATTATGTTCTACTGTATGTCTAATCCTCTCTGTAGAGCTGACTTTACTTTGAAATCATGACTTTGAAAAGTTATTATGAATGCATGCTGCTGATTCAAAACTAGTTTGTGCAACTTTTTTTTTTTTCCGCTTTGAAAAGTTAGCTATAGCGATATAATGGGAGGTTTACTGACTGAATGAATATTTCCTTTTTACTACAACTGATGAGAAAATCCTACTCTTTTTCCAAGACAAACTGTTGTGACTCTGTGTAGAAAGTCCCACATGTTATAATCCATTGCAGAATAGGGCTAAAATTTAACAAAGAACACCCAAGATCAATTTCAGTATCAGAAGCCATTTTGACTGTCCCCACCATGAAGTTATGAATTTTTAGGATGGTGAATCTACCATTTGCTTCCTACTCTCTGTTTCAGGGCACCTGAGCTATAGCAGCCTAGCTTTCACATCCAGCTGAAGTCAGCAGGAAGCAATGGTGCTTAGTAATGTCTATTTAAATGCCTAAAAAAGTAACTACGTCCCAAAGTTTCAAATTTGTCTTCCAGAAACATGGCACTTCTGTTAGACACCTAGCAGGTACTAGCTACAGCTCAAAACCATCGGGTTATTTACCTGTATAACCATAAACTTACGTACCAGACTTCAGGCTTTACTCTTCCGTTTGAGAATGTGTAGCATAGGGCACAGCTGCGTGAATGTTTTAAGCTTGGGTCAGCTGAGTGGCTGAAATGGGTCTGTGGATCTCTGCCTGCTAACCTGCTTTGGTTCACATGGCAGAACAGAGATGAAACATGCAAACAGGATTTCACTTGGGAGAAACCAAGCCAGAAGATGTTCTCTAAGTACCTACTAAGTACCTACTCCTCCATTTACACAGGCCTAACATTACATTCGGCCCTTTGAAGGCAACTGAGAGGCTGATGTGGCCCCCAGTAAAAATGAGTTTGACACCTCTGCTCTAAGTGATTGTCCAATGCTTTCCAGCTGCTACCGAGCATTCAGTTCATGGGACCACACTTGAGGTACACACAGCACAATTATTTGCTGATTAAGAATAAATAGGCAGGTTTTGGCAATAAAAGAAGAGAAATACGTTGGCCTACTTTCCACAAAAGAAGATATTTTAGTGTAATACACATACTGATGTGTTTTAAACAATTGCATGCTCTTGAACTAACAGGGTTAAAAATCTGCTTTGGCAGCAACTTGCTGAACTTAATTGTTTCTGAGGCAAGAACGATGAATGGGACTATTTCTAGAAGTGGTTGCCAAAGTTGTTTTTTTTTATTTTTTGTAATAGGCCAGCACTGCCCAACTGGCAGCATTGGAACAGCTTTGCCTGGCCCATTGCCTTTGTGCCTGAGGAGCAGGTGGCTCAATGGGACATGAGTGGTGATCTTGCCCCACTGCTATGCCACCCCATAGGATAGCCAGGGCACCTTGTGAGCCCTGTGCCAGCCACAGCAGGGACTGTCCGCATTGTGGAACCTGTCCTCTTCAGTTGCCACTCATTATAGAGCCGGACCTTCTTTGTAGGTACAATGGTATGCAATACTTGCGGATGATTTCCAGATGATGTAAGGATGAATAGGATGGTGCCCCAAGAGAAAGATATACATCAATATATGAATCACTGGATTAAATTGTTACAATGTCACAAAACATTTTTTAAAATATAGATAAGCTCAAGGTGATGCATCCTCTTTCATGGTAGGAGACAGCTACTGAACGGTAGACTATGAAATCTTACACCAGTGCCAATGTCTATTGCTGTCGTACAACATTTCTGTGCTTTAAGCTTGCCTATGTTAAAAGCAAACTACTTACTGTAAGCTGTTTTTCTGGATCAAAAAAATGCATACTGTCATTACAAATGGTTTCTATAGGTGGTTTCATGCTGTTGAAGGCATGCTTGCGGAAAGTGAGAAATGAAGTGCAAGCTAGTCGATGCAGTGTAAAATAGGATGGTAAAGCACATAACTTCTTCCAAAGTATCAATTGTATCCTTCACTAATACAGATGTTCTCTGTTTTACATACTGCTCTGTTTATGTAGCACTATAAAGTCCTTCAAATAAACTGCTGAAGAAGAAAGCAATAACAGGCACTGCACGGTTTGTACTAAATGACTGTGTCATTTGAACACTACCACTCCTGGAGTGCTGCAGGGGAACAACAGATGGGCTCTGCACAGCCTGTCCTGTTTGGGGTGGGAACTGCTCACTCCCAGGGATGCCAGGCCCAACCTTGCATTGACCGCTGCCTCACCGAGTTGGACTGAATTGTGCAAGTTTAAAAACAGGTACTTGTTTGTGCTTTGGGGCCATGGGTAACAGAAGCATGCTCTCTGCCTAGTAAACACGACAACAAAAGTTGTTCCAGTTGTCTCTAACCATCTGGCTAGCATCTGGCTAGCAATTTAAAGCAAAGGTAGACTGTGTGGCTCTCCAGAAAGAGGCATTTTTCAATCCAGAACCTACTTTCTTGATTTAAATATTTCTTTTTTTTAAAGTGCTGTTTGTTTGCTTTTGTAATGTCTAAGCCAGCTTTCAGGTGCATAAGCACATGTGAAAATATTGTTTAATTTGGAAGGATGTGATGTTTGTATTCCTATGGTAAGGTAGCTTTTGAAATTTATAAAGTTACCTTCACTTCAGGCTATGTGCAATATATGAAAATATTCCTAATTTAGAGCTCAGTCCTGAGAAGCACTAGAGGACCTGGACAGCTAAATTAAATAGATAGACAAATATACTAGGAATGAAACATGATAATTGTACTTGTAAAATAATTCAGACATATTTCTAGAAGAGATACAATAAATCTATCTAAACAAAGTACACGTATCCTTGTAGTGCGTATACAAAAGAGTGTCTCACCCTTAAGCATCGCTGCATATATATGTATACAGGAAGGAGATAGAGAATGATTCAGATCCGACAGTATATAAATAGGGTTGTATTTTGTCTCTGTGTGCACTGCACCATCCTTTGTCGGAGGATAAATTACTACTGGAACACTGCTGCAGAATGGAATTCCCTGGCTTACCACTTTCTGCAAGCTTGCCTTTTTTAATAGAAAAAGAAATCCAACAAACAAACTTGATATTGTGCTATGAAGGCCTGGCTGTTTTACACATTTCCCATGGGGCAGGTCCCTTAGTGGAAAAACAACAACAGCACTTGGAAAACTATGCGAAGGGTTTCTGAACTCTTGCACCTTCTCTACCCCTACTTCTCCCATGGGCTCTGGGCTGCATTTTCAAATAAATATTTGTCTCATGTTACACTTCTCAATAATTGTCAATTCACTGGTATGGAGGGCTCATGACTTTGGATTTGAGGTGCAGGAGAGGAGCTGATGAGGTAGCAATTAATCTATTCAAGCAGGAATGGAATGAGTTGTGCGAGAGATTGTCTTGCAAAGAAGCTAAAGGCAACACAGCTTGGTGCTTTTTAAAGCAATAGTTTTGACATCCTAATTATTCCATATCTGACCAATAAGAAGGACATGCTGCTCTGTACCTGGTTTGCCAGAGGAGATCAGTGATGGTTTTCCTAGCCTGAATGTGGAAGAATTAGAAAATGCCTCTTGAGGAAGCACAACCAGAGACATATGGTTGAGTGGAAGGCAGCAGATATGGACGTGGTCGCTGGAGTTTGGTGGCAGGAGGAGGTGTCCTATACCTACGACTGCAGCACTGAAGCCCTTAGAGGTCCACACTGAATTTTTGAACCAGCAGGCCATAGCACCAGAGATCTTGAAAATAACTAAGTCATCAAGATCTAAAAATTGTTGATCAGATAGATCAGAGCAATAGTACCCTGCATGATGTCAAGCCTGCCATGTGTGCTCATAACTTATTACAGACTCCAGAAAATCCTCTTTGGAAAAAGCATTTCTACATGCTTCAGCTGTAGAAACCGTGCCAAGCAGCATGCACAATCAGCCATTAAGGCACACCTCCAGAGGAAAACAGGTTCCAGAGCTCGTGGACATTGTAACAGCTCTGCTGCATCACGTAAGTTACAGGTGATCATCCGTGTGGAACTGAAGACTAATATGGTGCTTTGTTTACAAGGTAAACATTTGACTGGCCTCTCCGTACCTTCACCTGAATTACTAATAACTTACCATGGTGTGTCATTTAAAACAAATTGCAGTGTTAATTATGATAATAGGCCCATGCAGGCCAGATCCAGGAGGACCCTGCAGAGAAAATGCTGGAGTGCGCTCTGCTCCAAGAAGCGCTGACATTACCCCTCAAGCCTCGGCTGGCTAAGGACATTTTGCAATAACTGGTTCCTCACTTCCCAAACCTGCATTTCTCCCCCTTAGGCCTACATCCTGCATGTCTGCCCTCCACAGAGCCCTCAGCTGCAGACATATCTGTGCAGCTTCTCTATGCAGGAGCAGGCTGCTCCAGGCTTTTAGGGGGACTCTCTATAAGATTTGGTTATCTTCTTTATGTTTCCTCAGTGCCTCTTTGACAGGAGCTGAAGCAAAAGCAGTACAAGGTTGGAAATATGTCACTGGCTGCTGCTTCCTGAGATGCCCAAGGTGCAGTGCCTGCAGAGGTGTTTTGGCCCCAGGGATCCTGAGGTGGCCAAGCCACCAAGCCCACCTACTCTCCTGCCTCAGGGGAAGGGGCTTCCTCCCTGCCTCAGCTTCACAGAGCTCTATGTCACTCAAGGGATTTAGCTACACTGAGCCAACCACTTATCTGCTGAAAGTATAGCACGGACAGGTTCCCTACAGCTGTCTGACACTACAGGGAACAACACAAGACTAGGGGAAAACCTAAGAAGCTGTAATTCTTTCCACAAGCTGGAAAAAAATTTCTTTTTCCTGGTAAGTGCAGAAGAAAAGCAGCCACCTGATTTCTCTTTCACAGTAATATTCTGATCTGCTGCAGGCATATTGTTTACTGAAATGAAAACTGAATATAGCCCACAACTGAGATTACCAAATACGCTTATATAAAGCCTTTCAGAGCAACAGCGCATCAGCTGGTAGGGGCTGCTACTAGAAACTAAGGTTTCTTTGTTTCTTAGCAGCAGATGATTTCCTCTCCTAGGGCACTTATCTAGCCTAATTGCCTGTAATAATCATCCCTGTTAAAAGTGTGCTAATTCCAGCCCTTCTCATTTTTGCAGCTTGTCTCCTTACCAACTTTCTGCTTCCAAGTACCAGAGCTGGGCTCCACACATTTAGAAAACACAAGTAATGTTGAAGAACGCAGGATTTTACTATCTGAAGACCTTCATTGATGCTGTTATTGGTGACTAAGAAGTTATTAAGAAAAATAATTTTAAAAAAAGAGAAAAAGAGACAGTTTTGTTTCTGAAATGTGACCTATTCCTAAAAGTCTTATTGCTCTCCCAGTTACTTACAGTTGTTTTGTGTGTATTCTTATTTTTAAATAGTTCATTGTGTTCATTGTTTTCCTAAGATACCAGTTAGATGTACCAATGCTAGACTCTCTGTGCCGTATTACAACAATTTTTAAGATTAAATTGGAAAAAACACAAAAAAGTCATTGGCTAAACTGTACATTGGCAGAACAGATTAGATAATATAACACATCTTTGTCACTACTGACTTTTGTGGCTTCATTTCCAGGTTATCAGTGCCCTCCCCACTCCCCCCCTGCCCCCTTTTTTTTTTTCCTTAGCAGATAATGTTGCAGCAATACAGTATCATTCAAAAATATGTTTTACAGTATTCACATATGTGAACAGTGAGCAATGTAGCTTGATTTTTGGACGAAGTTCATCAAAATACACAACTATACAGGTTCAGAACAAAGATCCAGCCAGCCTAAAATCTTTTTTTCTGACAGTAGCCAAGAGCAGATGTCTGGAGAAGAGTACTAGGAAAGGGCAAGCACATAGGGATCCTTCCTCTATCTGCTACTCTTAAAAAACTTACAGTCCTGGGACTTCCTGTGCCTAAAACTGTGGGACCAGCATATATTTTCAATACATAGTGCTTAGAGGCCATACACTTAAAATTCAGGCACTGGCAGCTGCTACATGGCAAGTGCACAGGCAGGTCAAAAGCACAACAAAAAAGTTCCCTGAAGAGGGACTATACCCCCAGAAGTACAGAAAAAGAGAGTTCCCAAGAGTACAGAGGTGAAGTGCATAGAGATGTCCAACAAGGGGGCTGTTCAGCTCCCTGCATTCTGCTTCCATAGATCCTCTCTTCACTAGAAGAGTGGAAGGGAAATCTACGTATTCTGTTTGCTTTTAAAGGCAGAGATATTGTTGTAAGGCTCCAATGATCATGCCTATCCCCTTTTCCAGGAGGGGAGCTCAAGATCTGAGTGCTAATTTTGTCTGGAAGGGAGGTCTTTTATTCTGATTAAGTAATATTTTAGAACTCAGGGAGGGCTATAGTACCTATTAAGGAAAAATTATTGCAGTTCAATGTATGCATTTGAGAGTTGTACTTTGATAATTATTTAATGCCTGTTATTGCCACAGAAGCCAAAAAAGTCAAACATAACAGCCTTATTACTGCCAAAGATAGGTAACAAGGTTTGGTGCTATCTGGTTAATGCAGGAACACTTTATTGTAACTCAGAATACAGGAAAAGAGACAAATTAACTTTATTTGGAGGATTATCTTCCATTAAAGTAGAAATTACAGTAAGCAACTCTTTACAGACACCAGAAGTGAAGTTCTATGTGTGAGTCAGAAAGAAGTTATTTATAGAATCATAGAATCACTTAGGTTGGAAAAGACCCTTAAGATCATCGAGTCCAACTGCTAACCGGAGACCACCAAGTCCACCACCATATGACCGAGCAGGGAGAGGTCTCCGTGAAAAGCTGTATACTATGACCAGGATGTGGGCATGTTGAGAGAAGAGATATGAATTCCTTGCAGTTTGAAAACTGAACAAAAATAAGAGATGCTCGTTCTTGAGGGGGCAAATTTGCTTCTCTTCCTGCAAAAGTGGTCCCTCATGCTCTCCCTTATGTTCAACACAGCGATATGTCCAGGTGTTTTTCAGTGTCATGTCATTGCATTGGCTGGAGGCTTGTTCTAACTTATAGGGGCTGGAAAGCCCCAGAGATGCAGGGTTTACACTACCTAGAAGTCACTTTGGCAAGGTGTACAACCAGACTGGCTCTCAGCCAACTTTGCCTAGTGAACTGTCTCAATATGGTTGTATCCAGACAAGCACTAGGGCCTCTGATGGAGGTCAGGGAGACTTTAAAGGCAAAGGCTGCAACTTGTTCCCTAATTTCTGAACTGAACCTGTGGAACTGAGCAAAGATGGGAGTAGGCAACCATTGTCTGAAACCAAAATTAAGGGTTACCTGTAGCAAAGTGTCATCTCTATTGGTTCCCAAGAAATGCTTTCATCTTTAGGTGTTTGGCTAAGACAATATTATTTTATACAGCCCAGGTGCTGGTAAGTAAGCAGGGAGCCCTGAGTATCAGGAGTCCCAAGCTGAAGAGGCAACAGCTGACAACATTTTGTCAAATAAAGTCAAATAAACCTGAGTGAACCTGAAAGGTTTTTCCTCCTACACAAATCATACAACAGGGACAAGGTTATTTTAGGGCTTGTCACTTTACATGTACATGAACATGGGTCATATTAGTCATCATTATGTGGCTTGAAGAGAGATGTGGATGAAACTGCACAAGAGTTAACTTTAAGTTGGCCCCTTGTGTGAGTCTTTTGTTGTCGCAAATTCTCCAAGACAGAGGCAGTCTTGCCCTTTCTCCAGGTAGATTTTGTTATTTGACCTTTATTTTTCAGGTATAAACAGAACAGGTCTGGACATTGGAACCACTGATTTTTGCATTCCCCTGGGAGGAGAGGAAAATCCACTACAGGTTAGAAGAACCTTCCTTCTGCATATGGTGCTGCTCATTATCAGGTAGATGCAATGACACTGGAGAAACAGTGAACTTTGCAGATGCTGAAACAAGCATAGGCCCTCTGTTTGTGGATGTATTTATATAGCAAGAGGCAGTTACAGAGTGAAAACTTGGAAGGAAAGTGCAGCCACTGAAAGCAACTTTGCAAACTGCCACCTCTACGTGATTCACAGAGAATGTGCTGCTGCTGAAAATGGAGTGATGCTGTGCTTAACTTTAATAGGAAGCTGTAAACATTGGGCCAAATTACCTTGGTGGTAGCTCTATCCAGTTCAATGGAATTAGATGAGAGCTAAATTTGACATTTTGCAACTGTCTCCTTTTGGAGGCTGCATGGAGGTTTTGAACTCCTGAGAGATTTCTCCCATCTTTAACTTCCCCTGTCATTTGTGTGATAATAAGAACTGTGGCCTCCAGGCTGCTTTACAAGTATCAGGGCAGTGCAGTCCATGACACTGAAGGATTTGAAACACTCAGTGCCCATGCTTAGCTGGATACCCTTTTGCAAGGTGTGGTCATGGTGTAGTAAAGATACGTCCCTGTTTATTTGGTGGGATAAAAAGTCTTACATTATGTTACCTTATGGTTTAGTTATCTTCAGTTTTATTTAGCTTCCATCCCTCCTGGAAACTGTTTCTGTGTTTACCTTTGGTATGTAGATTTAATCAGAGGCAACACCCATGTCTTAATGTTGAAATGGTAGGTTCCCTTATGCACTCTGTGCAGCTCACTTAATAAAGCAAAGCAGAACTAGAAAACCCACCTTCATTGGCACCTGCAGATTTTTCTACATGATGTGTGAAAGAGGAAAGGGGAAAGTGGGTTTCTGATTCTACATCTGGACTCACACACACCTTTTTTGTAGGGAAAGGAATACTGCTCTTCGAAGATGTCTGGTTTGCTCTTTCTACCTTAATGAGGATTGCACTGTGAGCCCTTACAGTTTTTTAAACATGTGTGGGGGACTGAAACTGAGCATGGCACCAGTGCTGGGTACTCTGCATTCCTAGAGAGTTACCTCAGCTGCTGTCCTCTCTCCTCAGTGAGGGTGATTAGCCAACAAGCGTATCTGTCTTGCAAGCATGTGGATTGTTGCTCCAACTATGCACACTCACCCACACACATAGTCATGCAGGCTGAAAAAGACAAAGGCATGTTTTGCTGGCATGGCAGTAATGTGGCCGCAATTAAAAATGAAGCAGGGAAGAGACATAAAACTGAAATGTAACCATTGTGTAGGTGACTGCAGTTCACGATTGTCTTCAAAGGGCTTGCAAGTTCTTTAGTAGATATAACGCCATACAAGACTCACTGTTACTAAAACAACCACTGAGTTTGGGAAGCTATTTATCTACAAACTTAGGGACTGTTGACTCTTCATGCAGACCTGCCCCGTATGCTGCATGCAGCATGAGGTCCATGGGCTGAGGATGAGCTCGGGCTGTGACGGATGCCAAGCACAGCCAGTGGGGCTTGGCAGCTGGGGTGAACCACTTGGCTGCGAGGTGATGCTCTTTGTTTAGATCTCTAAATTGGGACATGCTGGGAAGGCTTGCAGAGTTTATTATTATTATTCGTGCCCTGCACCCAGAATCTGGTCCTAGTGTTACTTATTAGCTGTGTACAGAGGGATATTTAACCCACACAGAAAGGACTTTGTTCTCCAAAGGTTTTATAGGACCTGGCAAGGGCGCAATGTCCTGGCAAGTCTTAATAAAATGTAGATAATTTTAATTCCAACATTGTGTTTTGCTAAGGATATTTTTTGTTGTTTCTTGTTTGTTCGGTGGGTTTGTGTGTGTGCGTTGTGTTTTTTTGTTTGTTTGTTTGGTGTTGTTTTCTGAGGAAACACTGGATAACATATGTTTCTCTAGTTCACTGGAGAAGAACTGTAGTAAATGACACTTGTATCTGGCTTGCCCAAAGACTGTGGATGCCGTGAAGAGAGCTTCTGCACCCAGGCTGACTTGGCTTTCTGAGCATTCCTAACAAATCCCTGGGTCACTACAACCTTTTCTGCAGAAATGGAGTCCCGCAGGCCAAAACCACAGGCTGTATTCTCTTTAGGCTAAGCTGAAGCCAAAGGCAAGGTGACCTTTCTTACAAAACAGTCTGTTTAGTGGATGTTGCCTGCAGGTCAGGGTCTGGAGCTCACTGTAATTTTTTTCAGCTCTGGGTTTGAAGCCCTGCATCAGTTTAACTGGAAACAACATTTCAGAGAAAAAGCACGCTTGCAGAGCCTGATACTCTTCAGTAACTACACTCAGTGAAAAAGAATTAAAACTTTTGCCTTAAAGTGGTGGGTCTGCAGTTATATAAACAATGACCCTGATTCAATATTTCACCTTAATGAAAGAGAAATGAGGAAAACAACTTAGTGCTCTCTCTTTTAACATGTTGAGGTGCATTACATGTTAAGGTTTTAAACTAGTTTGTGGGAAAAAAAGACTATGAAGTGTAGTTAGACATGAATTTTGTTTATGAGTTCACTTCACTTTAGTAACAAAGCCAAGTTTAATTCAGAATGCCTGCCCATAACACTACAGGGTTATAGTATCTATAATATTTATTTAAAATTTCATTGTGAAAATAAGTTGAAAATATGAGGGCACAGCTAAAGAGAAACTAATGCCTAAAAATGAGAAATGATAAAACTAACAGTGCAATATTGAAGGAAATCAGTCAATAGAAAACTACTTCTGCTCTTGGGATGCTGTGCCTCCAAGGAAAGAAGAGCAGTAAACAATTGATTTGCACTTGACTGCGAAGAACTTTTAAAGGAAGATTTTAATTCTGTGTGTAGCAAAAATTCTCAGAGGATATGAAGTCAATTTATAAAACTGACAACAAATATTTTCTAGAAATTGTTTGATAGTAAAAAATGCATAAATAATAAAACCACTAACCATGAAAGTTGAAAGCATTGGGAACTTACCAGAAATGGGTCTGGAAATGTTCATTTGAGAACCCCACTCTGTGTTTAGGAAAATACTCCATAAAGCATTTCCTGTGAGTGAGAAAAGTAGCTTTATTATGCATGAATTTCCCCCTCCTTTGCCTTCGAAGGAAGGGCTAGTCTGTAGTTACTACGTATTGAAGTGACACACAAAGCCAATGGGCTAAGTGTGGCTGGTCTAATTCCCGCCATCCAAGGATTTGGCTATTTGTCCCAGTCTTGGTAATGCATTGTATGCTGGTACGAGAGCATCCTGACAAAGTCTGAGGATGGACTTGTTGAGGAGTGGCTTCTACCCAGGAAGGCAGTGCTGGCACTAAGGATCCCCTCAGCAACACTATGCCCAGACAAAGCAACATCGGTGAAGAAAGTGTGGTGAGGGTCCTGGTGGCTGGCGTCTTGAGCATACCAGCCAGCAAGCAAAATGCTCCCTGATCTGTGCCAAGAGACCTGTTTTTTTCTTTCTTCACAGCACTGGTGAGGCTGCAGCTGTAGTCCTGCATCCAGCACAAGAAAGACATTGATAACTTGGAGTGACTCCAGGTGTTTGAGGGGGCTGAAGCACTTGCTCTGTCATTGTTGTCAACTCCTTAATGGGTGGCTGTAGTAAAGGTGGGAGACATGACCTGCTGGGTCTTGCATAGAAAGAGGATGAGAGGCAAACTGCGGCAAATTTTGGCATGGAAGATTGAAACAAGATGTAAAGAAAAATGGTTTGTCCATGAGGGTGTTGGACACAGGGGCAAGCTGGGTGTCTGCGTCCCTCACGATACTCAAAGCCTGACAGAAAATGGTCCTGGTCTCACTTTGCAGTTAGTTAGCCCTGTTTTGAGCAGGAGGGTGCACTGGATGGTTTCCAGCCATTTTTTCCAATCTAGATTATCCTGTGGCCCCTTCCTGTTCTGCAGGTGCTCTCAGGCTGTGCTTATTCCTGGGCCTTGATCTTCAAAGGAGACTAAACTGCGTGATGGCCACTGGATGGAGTGGATGGAGGAGGAAAGCATCATTAGATCGCACCCTCTTTGACCCATCTCCTGTGGCTGCAATGAGTTAATTCATCCTTTCACACCTGAGTTCTCAGCTGTCTGGTAATGACAGATTTAAGGCCAGAGAAACACAAATCAGCCCTCAGCATCCCTAAGTGTGTTAAGTTGAGCCTGCTGATGGAAGTAGGTGGCCATGCATTTGAAAAACTATTTAAAGCGTGTATCCATGAAGGACAGACTTCCCCTGGCCCAGGTTGCTCTCACCTGATGGGTGACTGGAGGGTGTTTCTGGTGAGGAGCCTGCAGTGGCTGGTCTGCAGATGTGCAGGGAGGACTCCATCCCACTCCTGCCTCCCCAGTTTGTCCCCTCAGCATTCCCTCCAGACTGAAGGCATCTTAGCCTCACAAGAAACCTGTATTAACTTGACACTGTTTTGCTGATGGCTTTCTCTTCTCTGCCTCACCATTGTCCCCTGATGCTGGCTCCTGCCAATTCTTGTCTGGCTCCAGGACTCACTTCACTTGGCAGAGCCCCTGCAACTGCAGACACAGAGTTTTGGCAATGCCCTGGTCCCACCTTTCTTTCTCTTTCCCCTCTTGTACAATGCAGAAAGACATGCCTTACTCCTCAATGTTTCTAAATTTTCGTGGATGGTGTCAGTCCTGGACAGTGCAGTGATGTTCATGTTACATGCTGTAGACCGGGAGTTCCCAAGACGCACTCAAAAGCTGCTCCATATATTGCCTTCTGTGGGAAAACACACGTTGCCTTCTCAAATCACACCGGTCCATTACAGCAGTTTTATTTTGGCTTATTACAACACTAGTCTCAATTGTACTGATCTACACTTATTTGTAGGTAGTTAGTGAAAAATGAGCTCAGATTACTCACTTTTTCAGCAGCAAGACATACCTAGCTGTGATAGAACCAGCCAAATAACAAAACGTGATTTGTAAATATTTTTGTGAATAAACTCACAGACATATTATTTGTCCATGAGTATTTTGACATAGTTCACAACAAGTATCTGTAGTTCTCAAATGTCAGCCAGATGCATGCGTGTCTTGCAGTGTTCTCCCTGCATCTGTGATTCTTTGGTCAGGTGCTGCATTATTGTCTGTGGTTCTGTTTATCTTCTTTAAAAATTAGCAGTTGTGTAATCACAGAAGAAAGACAGCCCATGCGTTTGAAGCAACTATTTGCAATAATAAATAGTTTATGTAAATAATCCATGAACCAAAGAAAGGCAAAGGCTTGGTCACATGAACCCTTTACCAAATACTTCTGAATTATTAAGATGTTGCAAGAAGATAAGTTAAATTCATTAACAGGGCAAACTGCTAAACTTGCAACAGACTTTGGTGATGATAAAATGCAATCTGGTCAGCTCTGTGAAGAACATATCTGTAGGGCAGAACAAAACCACCGCAAAATAATGGTTTTAATGTTTTTCCTCTGTGACGGGCTTTGGCATTTTGCTCACTGCTGCTGGATGTCTATGGATTTGTCTGCTGTTTGGTTTATAGTGAGCTACAGGACTTCAGGCTGTATCCTTGTATGACCCCTCACTCCCATATTTCCTTGTCAAAAAGTCCTCAGGTTTCTAGAGCAGCATGTCATGCTGGAAACTCTGCAGCTTTCATTTCTAGATCTCCAGCACTGTTCAGTGACTTTTCTCTCTCTCTGTTCATAATCCCAAGAGCAAGAATGGCACATACAGAAGTATGACGTGACAGTGCTTGCATGCTGGCAGGCATGTGAGAAAATCCCTGCTGGCAGGAGGGTCAGAAAACAGATTTCTGTGCAGTACTGGCCTATGTGTCCTACTTCATACTGCTTGAGCCTATGCACTAATATGAGTAATATTGTAATGCTGAGACTGTGAGGCTTAAAAGAAAATAAAGGATTGTGTCTTAAAGGTGAGATTGATTCTGTTCAGGTGGCCAATTGCAGTCTATTTGCAATTTGCATTCTGATTAAACTCTTCAAAACAATTGTTTAATAGCCTTTAAAGTGGTGCACAGACCTAAAGCTGATCATTTGCAGGTTGTAAGCATGCAGAAGCAGGTGCCAAAGGAAGAATTTATGATGCAACAGTTAACTGGCTTTTCAGCCTCGTTGTTGTGTCAGTGTTGACCCATCTTTGGGTCAGAGGTGAAAAAGGGTGGGATGTGGAAAGCGATACTCTGGAGAGGCTCCCTCCTTTTTCCTGCTTCCTGCTGGTATTTTCTGTGGGACAAGCAGGAACACGTTTCCACATGCAGGCTGACTTCTCCAAGCATGTTGTCTGCTGGGGAGTGCAGACCTGCTCCATTCCCCCAGGGGAGCTTCCCCAAAGAGACCCCAGCCGAGGTCCCCTCTCCGTGCAGCAGCGGCAAACCCCTTGCACAAGTAGGCATGCATGTCAGTGGCAGACACTGCAGTGAGAGCAGAGCGGTTCCTTTTTCAGGAATAAAAGAGCTAGATCTGTGCAGTCACACGAGCAGAACAATGTGCAAACAAAGTCTGCAATTATTTAGCTGACTGCCATCCCCCTAGCTGATCATAAATACATATTAGAGCAAAGCCGGGCTGGTAGCTAAGTTATTTTTTCTGTCCCTTGGCCAAAGAGTCACTGGCGGCTCCGTTTGGACCACACGTCCTCAACATTCCTGCCATCAGTCATCAGGCTGGCATCTTGCAACAAGTGGTAAGCTGAAGCAAGCTTTATGGAGAGCTGCCAGTTTCTCCTCCTCAGTGTTGTTATTTCAACCCTGGCTGCTTTTCCTGAGGAACTTGCCTTCAAATGGGTGTCTGAGATGTGATGGCCAAACAGCTCAACAGTAAAGCACATACAGAGGTTCACACTCATTGGTGTCCAGAAGCTGTTTGAGCCAGAGATGCATAGTAAATACTTCCTAACAATTTTCTGCTTGTATTAGAAGTGTCAGGATGCAAACCTTCCTCCTCTCCTTGTCAAATTTACTGTTATGAATGTAACTATATCTCCTATCAGCTTTATCTTGCTTTGTGATTTCCTTGGCCGTACTTAAAACAATACCTCCCGTAGTTTGTATTTCAAAAACTTGCATTTCAAAAAGATCCACCAGAACACAGAGCGTAACCCTGATATTTCCAGAAGAGACAGGTTTGGTGTCTAGATTTCACTGAGATCATCTTATTTTACAGACAGAAATTAAAACAATTAAAAAAAAAAAAAGAAAGGCTGAAATTCTGTCCCCGCTGCTTTGAAATGTATTCAGAAGGATGTGTCACCTCAGGTACACTGCAGCCAGACCCGTGGCCATGAAACATTGCTCAACAGCACACTGGTGCAAACACTTTTTGGATGCAGCCTGCAGCAGCTGGTGGTGTCAGGGGTGGACAGAGGGCTGGCCGGGGGACCTGGACACACAGGTGTGCCTGCTGGCTGAAAAGCTATGAGCGACATGGAGCCAAACCAGGGTTGGCCATGTGGGGCCAATGTCAGCCCCATGGAGAGGGCAGAGTGCTGCACAGCATCATCCCTCACACCCGGACCTGCCTGTGGTCCCTGGCTGGTGCCAGCCAATCCAGGGCCCTCAGGCTTGGGCAGCCTGCAATTGCACACTCCATAAAGAGATCCAAGTCTACTTGCTTCTAATAATATATTTACAGCAG
Source organism: Patagioenas fasciata (assembly GCF_037038585.1). NCBI lineage: Eukaryota > Metazoa > Chordata > Aves > Columbiformes > Columbidae > Patagioenas > Patagioenas fasciata. The sequence goes on from NC_092560.1 coordinate 35,068,664, forward strand.
CATTTGGAAGTCGCTGTAAAGGACTTGTGTCAAGTGTGGACACAAAACAAGGTGAGCGAGGGCTCAGTGCAAGGGGAATAGAGCCCTATTTGCATAAGGTCCTGGCTCCCTGTGTGGCAGCTGAGGCTGGGGCAGCCCCCAAGTGCCCCCTGCTCCTTCCCTGTGCCGCCGCTGGGCTATCCTGTCATGGCACCCCAGCTGCATGGAAGAGGGTGCCACGCAAGCACTGGGCATTAGCTTCAGAGCCATGTGTGTTTCTCTTTTCCCCCCTCAGCTCCTCATGGTGTCCCAGTCCTCCTGGGAGCTTAGGCAGTCTTTTAGCCTCTTGCATGAATGCTCAAGACTGCCCTTTCCAGCACATGCAAGGGCTGGGCTTTTGCTTTGTGAAAAGGATTGCCTGGTGCTACTAAAGTAGCTTGAGGGTGAGGCCAACTGCATTTCCACCAAGGACTTCACTGAGAAACAACCCATTTCTTCTCTTTAGAGTCTGCTTGCAGTGGGACTAGGTCTATTGTGTGTCTTCTGCTAAATTCAAGATCTTATACATATCCCAAGCATTAATTAGTGCCTTTACTTGTAACCCACAGGGCATGATGCATCTGACCTCTTTACAGCTCTTCGTAACTCCAGCAGAGGGGCTGGGGCATGCTGATGGAGGAGGGGGTGAAGGCTGTCCCTTCTGCCTGCCAGCCTGGCTGCTGCCACATCGTCCCTGTGCTGCTGGCACAGCAGCGGTGGCAGGTGACACAGACAAAAGTCCCCAGGAAGACCCCTGCCTTGAGGGGGTCTGGCAGGGCATGCCAGCTGTCTGTGGGATTTAGCCCTCAGTGTCGATGGAAACTTGCCCACCAGCTAGTTTCGGATATTACACACCCATCTAGATTCACTTGTGGTGGCTTTTTGGGCATATACTGTCTGGGCAAGTGTCTTCAAGCATAATCCCAATTAAAGTCAACTTGGAAAAGCTCCCAGTGACTGTGGCAGGCATTGAGTCATACCTACAGTCACCTCCCCCTCCAGGCATCCTGACAGTGCCAAAAGCCTGCTGAAGGGAAGGCGGACCGGAAGCCTTCAACATCCATTTAAGTCACCCACAAGCACAAGTCCCAGGCACAGGAACCTGGCCTATTACTGGAGCTAGGAGTGGGTTAATTGCTTAGGCTTCCTCTCCGGCGTCTATGGGTGTAGCAGGGAATGGACACAACTCCAGATGTGTGTCCATCGGTCCCTACACGTTGACTCGTTTGCAGAAGGTCAGCTTGGCCCAGAAGGGGTGAAGGTGACCTTTAAAAGTTGTGTTTAGATAAAAGGAAAGACAACAAAGGAAAAAAAATGGCTGAGGAGAGACAATGGGTCTTATTTTCATTATAGTATGAAGAATGAGCGCAATAAGTAAGTGAAGCACTTCATAAGTCAATATGATACGTACACAGCTGCTCAGACTCCTGTTTTGCAGAAGCTTAACTGTTCACTTCCTGGACTTGAGACTTTGTGCTGGTGGGAAGAGCAACCATCCCAATGCCACATACTCCACGGGAAGGTAAACAAGAAATTAATTACATACTTTATGGGAACATAATGGCATCTAAGTAGATATTCAGTAAACTTCCTTAAAACAGTTATCTTTATAATTTATTTTCTTTCTATTTGAGACCTATAGTTTTCTAGTAGAAAGTGTGTCTGAATATTTGACTTTTTGGTTTGATTATCAAATTGCCAGAGAAACTCAAGACTGACCCAAAGTGAAATTGCATTTTTGTTTTCTTGTGTAAATGAAAACCCCAAAAATGCCTCTTACAGGTCAAGGAAAGAAAAAAAAAGAAAAGAAAAAAAATTCTGACCCAAAACATATATCTCACTCTCACTTAACAAATTTCTAATGAGGGAGCATGAATGAACATCTAGAAATGAAGCATCACTCACAAAAGCAGCATGGACTGGCATCTCCTGTGTCCCTAGTGAATACTCTATTGAGTGTGTTATGGACTGTTCTTTGGGAGGCTGTCTCAGTTTCTTCTGCCAAACTCCAGCTACTCTTGCATGCAGCTCTCGCATGCATGCTCTGTTTGCTACACATTCGAAGTCTTAGTGGGGGAGGTACACAGTGTTTCAGGATTACAACATAGTGCCAGGTGGAAATCAACAGCCTCCACATGGTGCATACTTTTGGTTATCCATTTGATCCAATGACTATTAAAAATATTTAGAAAGATACTGCAGTGAAAGGTGGACACTATTACAGCCACTTGCTTGCAGAAAATACAGATCAACAGGTCAGTCTGAAAAGCTGAGAAATATCTTAAGTGAAGATAGCCAAACTTTCAATAAGTAAGCTCAATCAGGAGAGCAAAAAGTCTGTCAGAGGCTCCACGTAGTTAATCTAGCCCTCCCTGGCATGTAGCAAAGGCTGTTTTGTTCAGCTCTTCATCTCTGGCAGTATGAAGAGTGTCACTGGTTTCACTGTGTCCTCACATACAGGGAAGTATTTGGAGGACTAGGGCTTTAAACCCCAGTCTTGGTAGAGTACACATCTACATTTGGCATATTCGAAAACCCCACTGGCTCACCTTGCTCAAAGTGATAGAGGTTGAATACATGCTCACTTATTTGGAAGGTCAAAGCCTTTCTTCATAAACTGCTCATGGTAAGAGATGTGTCATACTCTATGTTTCATGAAGAGTGGTACTTTCTATGCTCATCTCTTTTAGAGTACAAGCAGTGCTGTCTGGTTTTGATGGGGATAATACTGCCACTACATTCTATGAAGACAGCTGACCTAACTTAAGGTGTGGTTTACACTGTAAATGGATACCTTTACAAACTCTGAAAGCATGTTTTCCTAATATGCGCCTCAAAAACTCACCGATTCTGAAAATGTCCTTTTCGGCCAAGCAGTTCACTGTTGTGATCTTGAGAAACAATGTACAAAAGAGAAACAATTCACTCCCTTGCTGGAGTGGGTAGTGTGGGTACTGCCCAGCTGCTGCCACGAAGTGGTGTTACCAGTTTCACTTTCCTGGTATCACCATTCCCATTCAGGTTTTCTGGTCTGTTTGATGCCAAAACAATGCCTGGATTGTTAAATGTTTTGCACTCTGGCCTTGCTGCAAGGTCTGTTTGGCACATTGTGTGCCATCAGAGTTTGACACCCTCCACCTTGCTTGATACGCCCAGTGAGGGTACCTTATCTCAGCTACTCTGGGCTCCTTCTTCATCTGCTGGCAAAAGAGGAAACACACTTCTGCGGTGTTAACTCAATACTTGTCACAAGTTGCCTAACTTTCTCTGTTCCATTTAGAGTTAAATGACTGTGTTGGGACAGTCAACTCTGGGGTAAGACTGGACCATCACTTCATTTTAGCCATTGACTAAGATGTCATACATTTTTTTCTCGACCCAGCTCCAGGCAAAACAAGCTCTTTGCAGATCTGCCAGATAACACATGATAGCATTCAATCATTTCCTCATATCTGGCTTTGGTCGAAACTTACAGATCCTTCTTTCCTCTCACATCTTAATTACCAGCATCAGGTAATGCCTTCAATTAGTGTAAAGCCTCTATCTAGCATATCTTTAACTTATATGGAAGTTAGGCTGATTTAATCTGAATTACTCACAGAGCAGCACACACTTCATTTAGTAAAGTTCACTACTATACAAGGGGATTTCCCAGAATATACATTTATTCAGGAAGGAAACTCAAATACATGGAACTAGTACTCTGCTATAAGAACTTTTGTTCTGTAGTAATGATGCTTGTAAAAGGCTGAAGTGAAGAGGTTTCAGCTGCATGTCTGACAATTGTCTGATTATTCAGACTGGGCAAAATGTATTAGCTTTATTTCCCTTCCTTCCCCCTGACACTGTACTTGTTGCTTTTGTGATTTTATCTTCTGAAGTGGAGGGTGGTAAAGACTAACTGAAATAAAGAACGCATCCTTGCAAGTATTTTAATATCTAACATCATCTAAGATTCTTGACATCATTGATCCAAAAAATTTTCCTTGTCAGTTATTTTAAATGCCCCAAATTGTCTGGAGCCAAGTGATTACAACTTAGGTGAATAAGTGGTATTTACCTGTAGCTGGGTTACAAGTATCATATGCTTTATATAATGTTTATTTTTTAAATAAACAAAACATGCACAAAATTTTATATATATATATACATATATATATATATATATATTAATGTGAGTGATATATCTTCTTTCCTTATCCATATTCTTTTATTCTGTGGACCCTGTAGCTGCCATGCCATTTGCTGTCTGCATAAGGACCATAATTTTGTGGATGGCACGTAGTTTTCATTAGGGTTTTAGTGAAATACAAATTCTATTTCTACAGGAGCCTGTCAGCCCTGAAGAGGCCACTGCACCAGAAGGACCATGTTGCCTTTAAATTTGTTTTCCTGTGTTTTGGGGAAGCTGCTGATGCTCCCTAGAAATCAGGGCAAGCCAAAAACTTGGTAGAAGATGTAGAAGCTGAAAAATGTCTGTACATATTTGAGGAAAGAAATGTGAAAACAATGCTCTCTTCTTGGATTTCATTTTCAGGATTTGTTGGCTTTAATGAACTGATCCTGACAATGTTATGCAAGCTTCAAGGAATGTGAAAGCATGTAAAAGAAGAGGAAGCAAAGGGCCTTTGTAAAGGGATCTTACAACCACTACGGGATGTAGTTGCTTCTCTGCAAACCCATTACTGCACAGGAAACAAGAAACTGCTGGGTCAAAGAGAATGACTAAGAATGGGAAGCTGGTGCGTCTTTTCCTGATATAAATGAAGTGATGATACTAGCAGGGTGGGTAACAACTTCTAGGTCATTCATGTTAGCTCCCACCTCATATGCAGTTGTTTGTGGGCACAATTCTTCCTTTAACCTGTATGTATAACCCCATTAATTACACTAAGGGCAAAACAGATCCTTTACCAATGTATACCCTGTCACCTACTTGCAGTTTCTCTTACCCCAGAGTTCTACCTTTACAAATGACCTGGCTCAAAGCTTGCTAACACAGTGTTTGCCGCATACCCAGCTAAGCAGAAGCTGCACCCCTCTCATCCATACATGGACTCCATGGGTACATATGAAAAAATATTAGCAAGCTCTTCTCCATGAGGCTTGGGACAGGGACTGATTTTTCCTTCATGCAAGCATTCCTGTAGTCTCCACAGCTATTATCCGACTCTGGAGGCAGTGTAGCATTTATTATGTGTACAACTCGTCCTTTGATAAATCTGATAAACAGCAATGTGCCGACTTTTGCTGGACAAGAGTTTTCTCTTAAGGCATTTTTTGCTTGTTGCTGAGGAACAGATAATTGTTTTAACTTACATTTTGTACAGTTAAGGCCTGTTTCTAAGTGACAGAAAAACAAGCCGGTTCACCTGCTCTCTGGGCCAAGAAAGACTCAGCCATGCCTACCTGGAGAGATAGAAGAACATTTGCCACTTAGGCATATGTCTTCTTGTCAGTCATGAAAACCCCATTGCGTACGAAAATTTGATTTATATTTATTTACAACAGAAGAGGAAAAAACCCCAAACTTTGGCACTCCTAGTGCCACAGTCTCAGTGACTGTTCCCACCTGGCTGCCACATCTGGGTGCTGCACCTCTTAGTGCTTCTACAGGCATTTATGGTGTGTAAATATGGGACTTGTACCAGGAGGTGTGGGTGTCCCTTATGTCTAAGTCGCTTTGAATGAGTGTGAATGGCAGCCCACAGAGTGTGGAACAGAGCATCTGGATGTCAGGTTGCAAGGACCCATCACTGTCCTTGTCAAGCCTTGATGGTCTGTTCACAAGCAGCCTGCAAGCAGGAGAGGAGGTGACAGCATAAGTGTGTTCAAATGGGTTCGCTGTACAGAAGAGAGGTATACAGTACACCTGCAGTACTGGAGCAAGACAGGAATGCAACTGCTAGTAGGAAAGGGAGGGAGTGTTATTATGGCCATTTTGAGAGGGGGAGGTAGCTGGATGCTACTGTAACATATGTGTTGGGAAACATAAGCAGACATACCATGAGCTGAAAAGGATCAGAGAAGAAAGACAAAAAGGAAAGTGAAAGTTCTGTATTAGTTCCTTATGTGGCATTTTGACCTACTTATATAGGAATGGGGAAGAAGAAAATAACTAGCTGACTACTGAGTAAAGGGCCTCAATTTTTTTTTTTTTAAACATTTCCAGCTTCGTTTACAGTATAAGCAACCAGCATAAAAAGTGGATGTCGTTTCAGTGAACAAAGGTAATCCAAGTAAGACAAGAACAATGTTTACTCAAATGAAGTGAGTGCATGACTATGCAGATTTACAGCACAAATTTCCCAACATCTAGAGAACAGTGCTGAGAAACAGCACTGCTGCTTCAGTGTGACCCCAGGGAGAACATTTTCTTCTGCCACAGCGTAAAAAATTACTGATTCAGGCATTGCACTGCTGACCTGCGGGAAGTGTGAAACTGGTGCTGGTATCTCTCCTCTCAATATCCTCATGTGTGCTGTGAGGCTGCCCGAGGTGTCATCTGGCTGCAGGAGTATCCCTGAGAAGTGCTTTGCACACCTGCAGCCCTGCCGTGCTGCTCATCTTCTGCCATATGCTGCCCACCTCCCCTCTCTCTCCACTCTCCTTTTCCTACAGTTCCATAGCCTCTGAGCTATGCAGAGACTTTTTTCACTTGTCCTTGTCCTCGAGGTGCAGGGAATTAGCCACAGGGCAGTCAGTCACTCAAAAACAGTTGTTCAAAAATAGAAAAGCCCAAACTCAGCACTGACTTGTCATACTTGCTTCCACTCTTGCTTTTACTGACATAAAGCATAAACAGCTTCACAGAGGAGAAGGCTGCTACACCTGCTGGGAAATCAGAGCCTGCTTATATTGCTAGTGGGCTCTTACACCAAATCCAGTTTCCCTTCCTTTTAGTCAATATACTTCTATTACAGATTGGAGGATGGGCAAGGGATTAAGAGAGAAAAGAAAGGAAGGGATTATGATACCAGTTCTGTGTGGCAGGATTAGTAAGGAAAAGATTTTGCTGAGGGGCATTTTTTCTGTGTAGCACTTGAGAAAGCTCTTCTGCTTTTCCTCTTGTTTTATTGCCTTGTTCAAGGCCCAACCCTTCAGAGTGATCCCAGAGTCAGCCCTTTGTGAAAAGTTATTCCCCTTATTTATTTTTCCCTATCAGCAAAGCATAAAGGATGAGGCTTGCATTTTTCTTTTTTCTTTCCCACTAGCTTCCTGCTCTCCCAGCATTGCATTCTGTCCTGCTGCTGGCAGGACATCATGTTACTGCTACAGCAGAACAAATGCAAACTTTCCAATGTTGTTTTTTATCACTTAACCATATTGAGTGCATTCAGCATTTGTGTAGAGCCCTGAGAAATCACATATACATTTATTAGTCTCCACTAATTTGGAAAAGGTTTGGAGCTGAATTTACCTGTCGGCATGTAGAGAATTGCATCCTCCCCTTTTACTGGTGCAGTCTTAAATAGGCTCTAGCTGGGTCAATGCCAAAAACCCCTCTGGGCAAAATGCTGTGGCAAAGGGAGATGGTGTGCTGGTGGTGTGTGCTGAGGCGAGGCAGGAAAGCTCAGTTAGGACATTATCCTTGTAACCAGATGACAGCAGCAGTTCTTTCCAAGAGCAGCTTCTGATTCCTCTGTGGAAAGTGCTTATAAATAAACTTCCAACAGCAGCAACGCTTGTAGAGAGAAAACAGCTTCCCACCTCCCACACTAGCTGATGACTGGGACGGCATCTAGTTATGAAATTCAGCTTGGCTTTTGCTCATTTAATGCTGCACAGCCCTGTTTATGTACAAACTGTCCTGTGTTGCTGCTTTCTCTTCAGAGCAAGAGTAGTTTTGGGTAGCTGAGGGGAACGACAGAAGGAATACTGTGAAAATTGCACAATTTGCACTCTTGTTTGTCCCTTTACTTGGGATCCTTGTGAAAACAGTGTCTGCTGATCACCACAAGGGAAAGAAAATAAATCTTGATTTCCCTTTCTACAGGCACCCAAGGAAGCTGGTGTTTGTTTTGTAACATGCTCTTTGCAAAACAACCCGCTGCAATTACAGAGGCACTGGGCACAGAAGCTGTGCAGCTCAGGGTGCTGCGGCAGAGGGCCGTCATCATTCACTTCCCAATAATTGTTTCCAGTGCAGATTTATCTGGCACAAAATATGTTGCAAGAGCTAGAATCCAGCATACAAAGGACTGTCTCTGAGTATTTGTTTCCTGCTTTAAAGCCTTCTAGGTTTAGCACCATGGCATTGTGTAGTAGCTTCTGTACTGACTGGGTAAGTTCCATGATTATCATGTGCTGGGAAGCTATTTGTAAAAGAGAATTTGGCAGTCAATCCCTCAATAGCTACTGTAGCATCCTGTTGCAGTTCTGCAGTATTCCCTGCAAAGCCACCAGTGCGCCCACTGTGAAGGTCCCTTCAACTCTGCGTGGAGCTGTATTTATTTGCATGGGGTCCTGGTACCTGCCTGAGGCTCACCAAAACGGGTTGCTGGAGACGGGAGGCACACTGGTCTACCAGCTCACCCCTGCTTGGAGAAAGCAGGGGGGAACAGCAGCAGATGGCCAATCAATATCTCAGGGCCCTACCAGCATCAACCTTGCGCCTGCACAAAATGCGTTTTGCAGGGACTCTTAATTAGCTGTACGGTGGTGTTCACTAGAGTGCAGGTGCACAGGCTGATTTTATGGCTGCACACATACGCATATTTACAGATGTAAGGTTATTTATAGATAACCTGCAGGTATTAGCACATGTTGCAAAAAGGCACAAGCGGCATGCACATGTGGAAACCTTTCTGAAAATGTACTGCTACCTGCAAATTGCACTAGGATTATGGGCAGGACTCTCTTCTCAGCTGTGGAGGAATAAGTGCATGATACTTCCTGTTGAGATCCACAGATGGTCTTACAGAAAAAGTCTAAGTACACATCCTTTAGATAGTGGCTTGATCCCTACAAAATATGTAGATGTTTTTGTACTTCTTTTCTTGAAAGTGGGTAATCAGCTCATCCTGGAAATGGGTTGAGGGGCTGACTTTTACTTCAAGAAGGTCGTAGGAGTACTACTTGTCAATTGGAAATTAGGGTCAGAATATATATATAACTCCTTTTATCTCACTTAAAGGGGCTGAAAAACAAGAACAGGCAACAACTGTCTCAAATTAGGTTTTGTATAGTAAGCTTGTATTTCTGGCTTTATGGTCTTGTTGCCACAGGTACAAATGAAGTGGACCTTATTTCCCCCATGAACAGCCTCATGAAAAAGCACTATGGGACTGATGCTTATGTTGATCTTGTTGCCTTATTAGTGACCACAGTGGGTCAAAGTAACCTTTTGACAAAACATGTTTTGAAACCATGTGCAGTTGCTGACCTCCTTCAGTGCAGTGAACTAGGACTGTATTTTCAAAAACGAACACCAAGTCCCATAAACAAAAGCACATGTGAAAGGTGTACCTTCGTTTGCAGCCACTGCTCCCAGAGTTACAAGTGCAAGACGTTACATGCACAAATGAAGGCTGTAAACAGGGATTTGTCTGTAGGAACACTTAATTGGCGCATAGGATCATGGCTACTTTAGTGGGCAGTTCTCTGTAGAACTTAGTTTCTGTGAATCAAACCATAAAGTCTTGAAAGCAGCTTTTCAGGGTGTGAGAACAGTATGAGCTTGAACACTTCTCAGGGCTTTTAAGGTATGCTGCGTGCAGCTGTGCACAAACACGTCCTTGATATTATTCTGTCTTTTTAAAGAGAAATCACAGAGCTGTGAGATGTGGCTCCTCTCCTACATTGTCAGTATTTTTGCCCTTTGCCCTCCATAGAGGTGATGTACAGTCTATCCATACAACCATGGTATTACGCCCCTGGCAGCCAACACCTTTGTCAGAGCTCAGAGGCTAAAATTTGCTCGGCAAAGAGCAGCATAATCCTATGGCCTGTGTCTCCTCCTTGGAGAGACACTCTATATTGACACTATCTGTGTGTGCTTTGACTTTGCCCTGCCGCTTGTGTTTGCTGGCATTTTAGAACCTGCTGTGGGGTCAGAGAGCAAAGCTGCTGTCATGGAGTCATGAACTTGGCTGCAGTGAAGGACAGTGAGCCCCATGCCAGGATCACGGGGTCAGAGCCAGATGGTTATTTTTTCACTATTCCCCATGCCCCGTGAGTTTCCACTGGCCATTGAGGTGCTTGGCCTTCGGACCTTCCAATTGCACTATTCAAGGAATCAATGTTGACATGAAGTGATAAGACGAGTGGACGTGGGTACAAGGCTGTTACTAAATAGTTAGCTGAAGGAGCCTGCAGCTCAGTGATGGTTTGAATCCCTGAGTTACTATGGGCAGCAATAAGCATCCTAGTTTCATAGTAGAAAGAATGAAAGACCTCCAGGGACTCACCTCAAAAGAACTTGAAAAAATTTTTTGAAAAGAGAGTGACAATTTCTGATTCTCTACTTGTTATGTTGCTTGGCTTTCTAGAGCAGGTTTAAATCCCTTTGACAGCTAGATCCTTCCTTGCGCAAACTTTGAGTTTCATGCAGAAAATGGAAGTCCTCATGTCTGGACCATCAGCTGGTTGCTAAAGAAGACTTCTTATTGCTCTTATGTTTTTTCTCTCAGTTTTCTGATAGGCTTTGTAAATGGTAAGAAGCACCTTTCAAACCCACAGGCGAATGCCACTGCAGATCTTGGCACACGGCAAAACCTCTGCAGATCCGCATATGAAAGCTTTGTATACTTTCACACACTGCATCTGATTCTGGAATTAAACCTACCTGCTTGTACTGACATTTATGCTCCTTTAATTACTGTGGTACCTGAGGATGAACTGAATGATCAGCTACTTTTGCACAGATAACTAGAAAGGATTTTTTGTCCTTTCTTGGAAGATGTACCATGGCTGTCAACAAGTTCTTACATGATTAGGTCTCTCAGAAGCTTATGTTTGACCATTAAGTCTCTCCATTGTCTGCTTCTATAGGTGAAGAACAATTGTGTTTGCAAGTGGAAGGTTAGAAATGACCGTCACTGTATCTGTACAAATGTGTCTGACTCAGAGATGTGCTTAATGGCTGGTGTGTGAGTTCAGACTGCAGACAGAGTTCATGACTTACCCTGTCTGTGGTCTCTTCAATGGTAAAGCCAGAGTAAGCAGACATCAATCCGTACCCCTGACTCTTCGAGCCACTAGCCACCTCACGCCACACTCCAACAGCCGCTGCCAGCGGTGCAGGTGCAGCTACTTGGGACTGAGCTCTCTGTGCTGGAGGCCTGGGCCAGTCTCTGTTGGACCCACAAGAAACTGAAATAAAAGCAGTAACTTGGCAGTGGCAAAAATAAAAGGAATCTAATTAATTTCCATAATCATGTCCAATGCATTCTTTATGTGGAAAATAGAGTTGCACCCTGAATAAACTTAAGATTGTATGTTGTACTAATTTTAAATAAGGTATGAATAAAAAATACAGGTAAGGTGAATGAAAATAAGATACAAACACTATGGTGCAGACGAAGAAAAGCTGTTTGAAGAAGAAGGGGCCTAAAGTGTTGCTTTGAAAATTGAGACTTTTTTTTTTTTTTTAAGTGCTGTGCTGCAGCTGTCACCTTTAATAGCCTCAGCATTCCCAAAGAGCATTTTGTGGAGGGTGAGCAGTCTGAAGAGTACCTGGCGAGGATGTGCACAAAGTGACTCAATCACAGGGTGCTGCCTCCTTCCCTTGTTTCCACCTCTGTAACTAAAATTACTCTCCACAGTTTCCTAAAATTATCTTTTCCATGGAAGAAATTGCAATTGCTGTTTGATCAGCAGTTACATGCATGGTCATAAACTGGACAGGAGCATAGACCGTAAATACAAGGGGATGTCAGCTTGTTAAATGCAGAGTGCCTGGTCTGGGTGTCCTGCACTTCCTTGGGACCATGCCAAGTTGCTCAGCCACAAGCTCATTTCAGGTCATGGAGTGTTCCTGTTCTAAACAGACAACAACTTAGAACTGCACAAAAGCATTGCAAACGACTCTGAGAAATCCAACCATAAAATTACACCTGCTTAAAAAAATTATTACTTCTGTTGGGATGTTCAGCAATATCTTCTGGCTGACCTTCTCCAGAGTGTCAGGGGAATGACTGTCAAATCCAGACAGGTTTCTCCATCCAGCTGCCCCTGTGCCACATCTGGGGAGAGGGAACAGCACGTACCTCTCCTGGCAGCTGTCAGTGTCCCAGACAGCAGTCCACGTTGCCAGAACCATTACTTCACAAGCCCTGGGAGTTGAAGTAATGTCAAAACTGAGAGAAGAAAATTACTTTTTCACCAATTCAGCCAAGAAAAAAACACTGCTCTGTGATGTTTTCTAAGACCTCTTTTCAGGCAGGACTCTTGTCTGTGATGGCCTCCTGCTCTGCAGGAGATGGAGCTAGGAGGGCTGGGTGGCCGTGGCTACCAGGGAGTGGCACAGGCGTCAGTGTGCTGCAGGGTGGCACACGCCACAGGCACCTGGTAGACTGCAAGGCTGGACTTTTGACTGTGTCAGACACTCCTTTCAGGCATGACATATATATGAGTTCAAGCATGCAAAGGGAAAGGAAAGCTTTGTTAATGTAAGATACAGAATTTGCTCTGAAGCCTATAAAGCTGGGCACTTTAAAAAATCAAGTGAGGAGTTATATGAATCAGTTAGGTGCCTGTGTCTAACAAAATTACTCCAAAAACCCATCTCCTACATAGCCACCAGGTTTCTTCATTCATCTCTGCTGAGAAGGATGCCATAGACTGGCATGACCATGAATAGCAAAAGGGAGTGTGCCCTTGGCATTTCTGCTCGGCAGAGTCCAGGGGTGCCTGAGGAAGTGCAGTAGGGAGGATGAGGTGGTGGTGGGGCGGGGAGGAGAAAAGGAGACACCCCCCCCCCCCCTTTTTTTTTGACTTTTGCCGGTAGGGAGACAGTCTCCATCCATCTGTTGTACCTCGGGTGGGGAGCAGGCTGCTCTGCGGGTGCGGTGGGGATGGATGCGGTGGGGATGCGGTGCGGGGGAGCCGCCGCCAGCTGCCAGCCCAGACTCTGCCCAGCAACCCGGCCACGCTCCATCTGCCGTTCCCGTAATGAGCCGAGCAGGCCTCTGGCACAAGCCAGCTCTCGTTCCCCTATTCACCCGCATCCCCCTTTCAGCGTCCTATTGTTCTTTCCTAATGGCCTTACAATAGCCCTGCCTGTTGCCTTTACAGCCGCAGTGAGGCCAGCCGGGGAAAGCCTTAATCTCTGCTTCAAATTAAAGGGACTCCTCTGAATTAATAATGCTGCCAGGAATGCACCGCCTGATACGAAGGGATGTATAGCACTCTTCAGCCCTCAGCAGCTGTGATTAGCTGGGGCTTGAAATGTCCTGTCACAATATTTCATCCCGCTCCCCCACCGCCCGCTCCCTGTCGGCAGGGTTGCCACATGGCCCGTCTTGTGCTGCCTTTTCAAGCCCTGCGCCAATCATGCGGCAAAGATGCCCCGGATAGGGTGACAGATGGGCCCGGGGTAGTTTGGGGCTAGACCGGGGCCTGAGGCACTCGCTGACGGCTCAATTGGCCACAGATTACCATATGGAGAAGCAGGTCTGGAGAAGGACCTCCCGGCCGGGCTCTGCCCTGAGCTGCCTCTGCAGCGGGCAAGGGAGCACACCTGTACCTCAGACCCGTGCATGGGGGGATGTGCTTTGCCTTCCCCCTGCAACCTCAAGGGCTGGTGGAAAGCTGTGAGAAGGGAATCTGTTTCATGGCACAAAGAGAAACCCCAGCCAGAGACCCTCAGTGGTGCTGTGCAGAACAGCCTGTCCAGTGCGGCTGCGGTTTGGGCCTGGTGTGCTTAGTAGGTTTGCAGATATGGCAGGAAAAACACTTCCTTGTTACAGGGTCATGGGTGTCCTCAGGCCTAAACAATCACGGGCTCCTTCTAGCAATGCAGGTGCCAGCCTGATAACCTTGCAGCCAGAGAACTTTTGTTTCCAGTAACAGAAGAGACAGCTACAAATGGAATAAAAGAATAGCTCTGTGTTTCACTTGGTGTTGTTCCTACATCAGGACAGAAACATCACTGCCGAATTCATTTCAGATAGGTTAATCAAAGCATACTGTTGAGAGTCAGCCCATCACAAAATAAAAATCTTCTAAACTGGGCAATTCCAAAGTCTGTGTTGGAGGATGCTTGGAACAGAGAGGCCCTGCAGTGTCCCCTCCTGTGGTGGTGGCATTGCAGCTAGTGCTAGACCTGCAAAGGTCCAGTTCTGTCCTTGGTGCAAAACTGAGCTCCTCTGCAGCCTTCTCGGTACACCACCAAGCCCTGCCACCCTGTCTGTTCCCGGAGTCCCTTTGCCAATCACATGCATGATATATTTTCCTCCCTGAGAAGTGCAAGAGAAACAAATACTTTTGGCTGCACCATTTTCTTTGTGTGTGTTTGTCCAGCTGCCCAGTGTTAGAGGCCAGAGCTCTCACATAATCCACTAAAATGTACCTTGGCTTTGCTGGATACCTGAACTTTTTTGACAAAGGCTGCTGCTGCTGCTGCTGCTACCAGGAGAAATAGCAAATCACCTAATGATAGCATCTCTTAAATCTTTGGCATGCTATTCCTCCTCCATAAATCTCACAGAACTTTGCACCAAAAACGCAGGCTTCCTGGTCCAATTTGCATATGATGAAAGTGAGTCATGGGCCAGCAGAAACAGCAACGAAAAGGCAGGTCTTGCAGGCCACTCTTGAGGCACACACTTGCTAAACACTTATGAGTGCTAAAGCTTTACGCATTTTCTTTCTACTTGATGCCTACTGTTTTGAGAAACTTGTTTTTGACTGCATGTTGTTTCCTGCCTGTGCCCTTGGTTGCTCTGCATGAGGATAAATCAGGGTGACATTTGTGTTTGCCTAACTGAGAGCAAAATACATCCCTTTTTGATTTCTCTGAGTACTTCAGGAAAACTCTGGCAGCATCCAAATGATCAATGCTGATATTCCCTACCCAAGGCAAGCTAGCATTTATTGAAGATCTTGGTTCATCACTACATGGTTATTAGGATCCCTGAGGTGTCTTTATGTATGTAGGTCTTTGCAACGTGGCACCTCCTTTGTTGGTTAAATCCATTGCTTTCTACAGATTTGCTAATCTTGAAAGCACTGACATGGTGCTGTGTCAGATCTGCTCCCAGCCAAGGCACGTGGCCTCCGTCCAGCATGCAAATGCGTGGAAATGTTTTTGCCCTCTGGCCAGGAGTGCTGTATCAAGCAGCCTGACACCCACTGTGTGCTCAGCAGGTGCCAAGCATGAGGCAGGTGTACCATATGCCATATGGTCCACTTAGCATAGTGTATCTTTTAAGCCCTTTAAATTACAGGCCAGGTGAGAGAAAGCAAGTAAAAACACATGTACTGAGCAAGCTGGGGAATATCCACCAATAACACAGAAGTTGTTCCTTATCGTGTAAAATGCCTGAGAGTAGTGAAGTAACCCCAGAATTGTCTGTTTGACTGCAAAAAGGTTATGACAATGAAAGGTTTGGGAGGGAAGCTTGTTTGCTCCATTGCTTAAAGAGGAAACTGTGCAACATACCTCTGCAAAAGCCACAGATGAGACCGTCACTTTTTAAATGCTTAGTCTTTGGGAACCACTGCATATAGAAATCAATCAAACACCCATTTAATGATTAGCCGAAAGGCTGGTGAGAGAAATACATGTATACTTTAAGATAATCTGCATGGGAAAAGGAAATGGAAGTTTTAAATGGGTGAGGTTTTTACACATCCTCACCACAAGACATGAGTTTGCAAAGTGAATTTCCTTAAGAAAATCCTCAGTGTTCTGGCAGACGCTAATATAGAGCAAAGAAGTCTGATTTCTGTAAAGTTACATGCACCATGTTACCCCAGGAGAAGCAAGCACATTTACATGACTAATTGGGTTCTGTAGCTACTATGTTTGCAGGCTCACCTGTGGCAACCACACTGGCAAATGACCACTGCGTTGTGCAATTTATCATTTGTGTGCACATTTGCCACTGCTGCAGGTACAAATTTGGCATGCAAATGTGCATATGTTTGCGCAGATGCAATTATGCCTTGCATTTTTCCGGTCCTAAATAACCACCTTTTTCTTCATCTCGATGTGAAGCAATTGTCCCTTGCGCATTAATGTAGCGAGGTCACCAGCCCAGTCGCACGTGCTCATGTCCTTTCCTGCTTTACTTTAAAATGCTAGCCTTGCTTACCACCCGGGGAAAAAGCTAAAATCATGATGTATGGGTCTTTTCTCTCACTCCAGATTGTTTATGCTTCTCTCCCTCCAGGACTAAACTTCCAAATGACTGGTGTGTAAAAGAGGAGAACACATGAACCACGCGCCGGACTACTGGAGGTCTGTCCCTTTCACACTGTAATTTTGCAGAGGATTGTTTCAGCAGCTAAGGTATAATGCAGCTATCTGGGGAGTCCCAGCCTTTGAAGCTGGGCGTTTTGTTCTGAAATCAGCCAAAGTTCAAGCCCATACGTGTGTGGAGCCGCGGCGGGGGGAAGGCAGGGGTGGGTTTTCCGACAATGCCGCATTTCAGAGCACGTGCTGCCAACTGTTGCCAAAGGCACAT
Organism: Patagioenas fasciata; assembly: GCF_037038585.1. Lineage (NCBI taxonomy): Eukaryota > Metazoa > Chordata > Aves > Columbiformes > Columbidae > Patagioenas > Patagioenas fasciata. The sequence continues at coordinate 35,085,313 of NC_092560.1, forward strand.
ATATGTAGATATTACTTCTCCTCGGCCCCGGCGCTACCTCCCTCACTGTTCTGTGTGGGCAGGCAGCAGGCCCCAGCTGACAGCTGTGCATTGTGCGTATTGCTAACAGCTGCCTTTTCCTGGGGGGAAATTAAAAGATTAAGGGGATGTGGGCACGTGCTGGCTTCTGGAGATGGAGACAATGCTTGATTTAGGGTGGAACTTGTCTGCAGCAGCCGACAAAGGAGGAAGGCTGAGGGGAGGCGAAGGGTCAGGGGGGCTCTTGCTTTGGGGAAGACAAAAGGAGGGAGGAAAGAGAGGAGGAGAAGTGAAAAGCGGCTACGGCGGTGCTCCTGCGGCGGGGCTCTGAAAAGGCCGCCTTGGTCCAGCAACAGCTGCTCCCGCACAAGAAATTTGAGACGGTCCTTTCACAAACACAACGGCTGGCAGAAGAATAGGGAGGCCACACTTCACTGAAAATGAATCGTTTGCACTTGAAAAGGGGGACTGAGGGCTCCTAGTGTTTTTAGAGGTCTGCACCTAGAAGACTAAGAAATGATTAGTCAAAGTACATCACAGAACAGCAGAAAAGTGTGCCACAGACCAGAGGGGGAAGTAAATCCCTGCACTGCTATTAAAAGTTTATGTGACAGCTATTCTCCACAATAAGAAGAAAGCATCCACATATGTATGCATGTGTGTATGTATCTACTGTGGTGCTTTGCCAGGCTGCTGGCCTCGAGCTGAAATCTAGTTTGTTGGTACAGTTGGAGCAGTTTGTTTGAAATTACAATGAGTTGCATCTGCTTGAGAAATGACAAGACCGCTCGCATCACAGGTCAGCAGATCCGTGCTAAGTGTGCTGGTGATCTGCCCCAGATACTGCTGGTGAAAATCTTGCTAGGGAGGGCTACTCAGAGATTGCATCAATACTTCTGTCTCAGGGGAAAAATAAAAAGGTCACACAAGGAGTGGAGACGAGTTCACACAGGAAGAGTCCCTAAGAGCATTGCCCCTGCTCCTTCCCATGGTCAAGGAATAGACACTCTGTGTTAGACTTTAACATTAATAAATGACAAATAGATATTAGTCTAGTCCTTTTCCAGAAGGTCCTAGCTGGTCAGGAAACATTGATGGATACTCATACAGTGAGGTTTACCTTCGCCCTCCTCCCCCATACTACTTTTGTGCACACAGTGCTAGAATGCCCCTTTGAAATCTGAGAGTATATGTTTACTGAATTTCTGGTGACTTCAGTGCAGAACCTTGTTTAAGGTAAAACTCTGCAGTGACATTAGAGCTTTCTGCACCAGAGTCAGCAGGGTTTGCACAATTCAGTGGCAAAAGTGTTATGTGGTAGAGTTCATGATGGATCACGTTATGGTCAAAGAAGGAAGTTACTGAAGCAGATTATGAGAGAAGGGAATTTGAAGAATGTAGGCCAAATAGCAAAAGGACAAAAATGGTAGGAAATTTATGAGTGCTTTATACTCTTGAGATGACTTTGCCAATTGACAAGAGCAGTAGGAAAAGAGACAGCATAGAAGTGGCTGACAATGACTCCTTAGTCACTGACACAGCTTCAGGTAGCAGAGGTAATTTATGTGAAGAGGTCTGTTGTGCTTTGAGTACAAAAGAGTGGTTAAACTGGGGCAAGATCCCAGTTCATATCCTGTGTTCACAGGCTGGTCACTGATGGCAGCAGCTCCCTGGCTCTGGGTTGTGCCATGGAGAGAGGAAGATTTGGCTCCCACGACAGCCCACCCTGCCCCAGCAGTCGTTTTCTGCCCTCTTTGGGTAGGAGGCCAGAATATCACGTTGAATGATCCTATGTATAAGGATAAAAATATCTTTTTGTTTCAAAGGACTACTGGCACCTTTTTTCTTGTTAAATAGAAGCATTAGTTTTATTTACAGCATACGTTCAAGCTGCTGTAGTCGCATTTTAGACTTTTCCCAGTTTTCTGTGAAAAGATTCAATATAGGTCAATTCAATAAAACAGGTATCTTTGTTTTCAGTAGGATTATGCTTTTTTTTTTTTTTTTCTGAACAATTTTGAGCTCATCCAAAGGCAAAAAGTTGGACTGGTGCTAAAATATAAGAGGAACCATATGCTACGTAAGCATTATGCTCTTCTCCCTAGAAAACAAGGACAAAAGTTTGGATGATACAACAATGTGGGACCACGTCTGAAAAATGTAATACAGGGCACAGGCAAAATGTGCTAAGGGTGAAAAAAATGATGTACCATGAAACACTGTCAATGTAAGAATATACATTTTGATCTTATTTGAAGTAGAAATGCAAGAATGTCCTCTGATGAGTGTGTAGCACAGGCCAAAAAATTACAGCTGCTGGGACACCAGTGGTGGTAGTGGAAACAATCCAATGTAAAACAGGTGTAAAATGGTAGACTAGGCCATAGTCACTGTGTCATAAAACTTGAATCACTCTTGAACATTAAACACAGGTGTCAAATTAATCCTTGACAGTTTGCCAAAATCACAAGCGTGTCAGGTTGTTGTCATAGGGAGTAAAAGGACATAATCTACACTTTCAAACAAAAGAAAAAAACAGCTAAAGAAGTTTCAATAGTTCAAGAAATTATGAGGTTAATCTTCCTGATATTAACCTAGAAAAATACTGAGATTACTAGTTGTCTCAGTGTCCTGTCCAGCCAGCATGGGTTGAGGCTATATTGTGCTCTCTGTGGTGTTTACACAGTGCTCATGTGCAAACTGGTCAAAGTACAGACAGGCAACTTCTTAAAAGCTTGAAGCAGTGGTCACGATTCTGCAAAGCATTAGGAAGAGCAAAAAGACCTGCGTAAACACTGTAAGCTGCAGGAATGACAAGGGACTGAGAATATGAGCACTTGTGAAAATGATCTGATTTAGCATCAAGTGTCAAAAAATGCAGTTCACCTAGTAGCTTGTTCTGATCTGAAGAGGGACTCCAGTCTGGCACCTTGTGTCCCAGCCACATCAGCTCTATTTGCTTATAGTGGAAAAAAACCCAAAAACCTAAGTGAAGAATTTGCTGAGAACAACATAGTGAATAACACACATTCCTGGCATTAATGAGGTCTCTCTCTTGCTGTTTAGAGGGGAAAAATATTAACACCACTGCTTCTAAACAAGAGGAGTTAAGTGGTGATACCATAAAGCATCGATTTTTCATTGCTTACTTACTGGATTTTAAGACACAATAGCATTCATACTGCAAAACTTGAAACTGTTCCCTTTGCATGATATGAAAGGACACAAAATGCAAGCCCAAAGCCAAAACCTTCAGAACAATTTGGTTTTGAAATGTGTACGAGGAGTATCGCTGTGCTTACCAGCTATCTGTCTAAAATAGATCAAGTTATATCCTAAATACCAGCATCATTCAGTAGGGAAAGAAGGGGAGTAGTGACAAATGGAGACTAAATTTACTGATGCTTTAGAATGACTGACTAGTAAGTGTTCTTTTTAGAAGAACAACAGTGTCCAGGATGAGAGTTTCGAAGCTGGAGTTTGGAACTGATACACACATGGTGCTGCTAGGTTTTGCACTCATCCCCGTGTGTTCAGTGACTTAAGTCTCTTCGAAATACGAATCTTAAGTCCCTGGACTACTTCTTTGCTTTGTTCCCAGGACTGACCTTCATCCTATCATGATTTGCAATGGAACCTCTGTTCTGACATCTTCAAATGTAATGTAGAATCCTTATATTTTATTTTTCCATCTCTAATGATGCTCATACACTCTGTGCTTATCAGCTTCAGAGTCAAGTAGTCTGAGGTGAAAACTGCAATCACCATACAATTTTTCCTCCATATGCTACTATGTGAAAAAGGTAGGGAAAGCTATGTTTAATGTGAAGATAATTTTCCTGTGGACTGGATTTACTCATTACTAGATGGCATTACTGCATTACTGCTACAAAAAACCAAAGCCCTGGTAATTACAAGCAGACAGTTCTTTACAATTGGCTGCAGAGACAGCAGCAATTCATCAGTGACATTTGCAAATTGTGGCACTGTGTTCCCCTTACACAAAAGGCACAGCTGCCTGCAGATAACATCAGTTCGGCAGCGATGGGGTCCCATTTGTTTTCTCCCTGCCTCTCACTGTCTCATTTGCGGAGCAGGTGAATATCAGCTGGCTCAATCTGCTCGACCTCTGGGGCTCGTCTTCTGGGAGGAACAGCTCAGGCGGCTGGGCAGCAATGCACTTGTTTGCCTTGTTGATTTGGGCAAACTTAGCCCAAAGGGTATTTCTTCTCATCTACATTTCAGCTCCAAGCTCTGGAGAACTGTGGGAAAATAATCGCACACATATGTACAGACCTTTCAGGGGAGTCACGCTGATTCATGTTATTCATGCTTGCAAAGGTTTGCAGCCCTGTGCTGAGTGTTCATTAGGGCTAGGGCCATAAACACTGTGTATTTCAGTGGTGGCTGCTGAGGCGGTGAGAATTACTTCATGGGTGGTCTTCCCTGTCTTTTATGTTTGAATAGGTCTCATGTAATGTGACAGTGTGCATAATTATTTGGGCTTCCCCTGGTACTGTGTGGGTAGTTATGATGGCCACATCTACGAAAATCCTTGCATGCTACCCTTGTGCCTTCCAGCTTGAGAATAACACGGAAAGTCAGAAAGGAAGACTATGTCAGAAATGCAAGTTGCAACATATTGGCAGTGGAAATTATTCTGTTCTTCAGCTGGATTTCTGCATGTTTGGGATGGCATATTGTACCGCAGGGGTTGACCTCATGGCAATAGAGCAGCATATGTTTGGAGCAACCTGTACAGAACAGAAAGTTCCAGTCCTATGGAAAATCTAGCCCGGTGCTACACTGCCCAGCATAGGACACAGGAAAGAGTGCAGAAGGGGAGGTGTCAAGACTTCTTATCTGCAGTGCTTATTATACATGCATGTCCACATGTGATGAATGGCCTCAGATTGGTGTCCATTCTTCCACGGGGAGGGGACAGATGGTGAGTGGTGACCCTGAGAGCAGGTGAGCACACTCCCCCTATGCTGACTCCACTGGATGCTGAAAAGATGCATGTTACATGGCATCAGATGTTACTGTGCACTTTAACACTGGTAGCTTCTTTCCTTAAATGTCTGGAAGACGGAGTTTGGGCTGGGGCCAGAGTAAACCAGCCTCAAAGGCACAATGCTGCCTACCTGAGCTTGATGCCCCCAGGGCAGCGGAGGGCACAGGGCGAGGGCTGGCACAGGACACACTGCAGTGACTGCTTGTAAACTGCAAACTTAGTCAAATGCTTCTGACTGTGCAGAATGGTCTCCTGGGCTTTGAACACCCACTGTCAGTAACACCTTGTCAGTGACTCCCGAGGAACTCCGGTGACTCATTTTCAGGGGAAACCAGCTAACTAACAGTTGTAACTGTTGTATTGTTAGATGTTTGGTATCTGCTTGAACTTGCCACAGGTAGAACTACTCACTTTTACTCAATCACAGATACGGAAAAAAAGCCCTCAGAGAGAAAACACGGTGAGGAGTACTCAGCCTGTAAGAAACAAATGCCAGTTGTAATATGTAAATGCACAGCTACTGAGCGTGGAAGTGACAAATCATTCTGGGTGAGGCATGCACTAAGCTTGGTGTGAGTTTCCCCATTAAAAAAACCCCAGTTTCAATATGATTATTGAAGAAAATGTCTGTATTCAACACCAAAGACTAAAGATCTAAGTTTTCTACTTCTGGATCACATAGCTTATGTTTTATGGGAGTGTGAGAATAATCTCTAGATGCTCTCCCTTACAGTATAGGAAAAAAGCAGGCACTGGATTGACTGCCTTATTTCTTTGTTCCAAAATACAGCAAACACATTGTGTGAGGGCATTGGCTCTATTTTGGCAGCTATTCCCCAGGTGACATTTGTGACCTGCTTTTGTTGAAGAACTGAAAGTGTGCAAATACTGTCTTGAAATTTCTCACAGTTCGAGAGAGGAGAGGGAGCTACTCTGAGTAGTTGCAACCATGAATGATTTCTGAGCACTGGAGACACTCTAGATGGGAGGTAAACCATGGGAGAAATGCCACTGGAGTAATAATTTTTTTTTTTTTTTCGGTAGTTATCCCAGTCTTAGACCTTCCGTTGCATGATTAGGTTGAGCGACTAACTGGGGATGCCCCTGATAGCATGGTTCACAGCCTGAACTTAAAGACATCTTGGGGATGCCCCTGACAGCCTGGTGAACTGAAAGACACCTCAATTTTTTCAGCATGAGGAGGAACTCACAAGCTGTGATGGGAAATGATCAGCCCACAGGGCCAATCCTGAAGATAGCAAAAGCAAAAGTATTTAAAGAGAGCTCTAGAAACTCAAAGGCTGATAGAAGGGTGCGTGGGAGAACGACACCTTATAAAAAGTCTTCTCCATGTCAACCACCATAAATAAGGTGCTTATTTTTTAAGAAAATATGATTACAATTAATATTAGAATCTTAATATTTAAAAATACACTATCTCAGCTGAAAGAGTAGCACTACTACATGTGACAGTTCATATGTATCCATTTAGAGCGGTGAGGTTGTTCTTACTTCAGCCTAAACTGATCTTCTTGTAAGGGTATATATTTCTAGTAATGCCTAACCTTCTGTCCCTACGTATTTAGTGATAGCAGTATTGTACCCTATGCTTACTGTATTACAGCAAGCTAATGTGGAGATTCAATGAAACTGATCTGGAAAATTAATAGTCTCTAGTGACAGAATTCTAATTCTGCCTCAAATAACAACCTTTCCCTCAGATATGTTCACCAGAACCTTCAGGAAATCTGTGTGTCCAAAACTTACTGTGACATCTACACATATAAGAAGTTGTATGTGAGACACACTACTGGGCTGCACAGCTGGGGTTTTGAATAAGGGAGTGTAAGAGGAGGTAGGAAAAAAGCAGTATATCGTTGTGATTAAGAAAACAACTGTGTCATCCACAGCTCTCAAACGTGGACCAAACATATTGGAAAACACCAAACAACTAGTTTTCATCACTTTCTTGTGCTGGAGAAAGGGAGTTGGTGTGGCATGAGTTTCTCTGTGTCCTCTGAAGTGTATCAAGATCCTTTCTCTTGTGAGTCCAAACAATGTGAGGCCTCAGGTGAACTGTGCGTGCTGTGGCTGGCGACTAAGTGAGCTTCACATATAGCTGCTGTATAATCCCGATTTATATCCTGACTTAAATCTGATTCCTTGAGTGAGCCTGAGTGCTTGACATGGGCTCAAGGGACTTTCCATAGGAAGGAACAAATCCTTGCTGGGGGCTTGCACAGGGTTTTCTACATTTGTTTCTGTGAGTGCACGTCCTAATAAATCCATACACATATGGATACCCTGATTCCACTCACTGTGCCATGACCCCAGTAGCCTCGGGTCAGTTTCAGTGCTTTTTAGAGGGACTTATTAACAATATATGTGTAAGCATAAAAAAACATAAAATTAAGGGGTTTCTTCCTCGAAGTTTTTTCTCATTTCTGCATAAACCAGGGTAAAAATGGAAAGGGCAGGGGGAAAAAAAAAAGCCACTACAGTGCTCTCCCAATCTCTGCAATACTTGGAAGGAAATTTCTCTCATTGCCACTTTTGTCAGAGACAAGAACTTTTCTCTTCATTGTTCCAACCCTGCCCCAACCTTATCTTTTACTTCTTGTCTTTTTTTTTTTTCCTTGCAGAAGCTTAAGCACAGCTGGGAGAAAGCATACATTACTGCATGAATCGAGGGGAAAGTGAAGGAGAGGAAAAGGGAAGATGTGGAATGTGCAGAAGACAAGACAGAAATTCTGGCCTGGGTGGTTTGAGCCTGCTATTGATCATCCCATCCTTTGCAGTGGGCCCCAGTGACCAGACGTGTCAGCTGCATTTCACATTTAATGGGTTGGCAACAGTTTTGTTCCTTCCCTATTCCTGCATGTTGCCCTGATGCAGCTGGACTATAAATGCTCGCTTTTTTATTCCTAAAGTTTTCGATGTCTGTATGCATGCAGACAGAGTGTGCAAGTGTTCAGTGATATGGTGCCTGCAGCTGAGCAGAGGAAGGAAGGAGGAACGTCTTGTGGTCATGGCACTTCACTGACACTCACAAAAGCCTGGCTTTGCTGCTGCTCGACCTTATGTGCTGTCCTGCCTCCCTGGCTTCCATTCAGCAGAGCTCTTACAGATGCCCTTTGCCCACAGCTTGTGCTGGCTTATACCTCTGCTCTGCAGAAATGCTTCAGCCTGGGTTTAGCCCAAGGAGTTAGGGAGGCTGAAGCACCTGCTGGGAGAGCTGCCTTGCAGCCCCCGGGCTGGTTTGGCAGTCCCAGTTACAGCACAGGAGGAAGGAAAGGTAACACTGACTGCTGTGAGGATGGGGTTTAAACCCCCTGAGGTGCTGTCATGGTCCTGTATACACCCTGGAGGGGTGGAAGAACATAAACTTGGGAAAAGCAGTGGTGGTAGGGAAGGGAGATTTGCATGCACATACTTGGTAAAGTGCTTGGGGAATGTCAGGCTCAGAAGCTGCAACGTTATCTGAATGCAACCACATAAATATATTATTCCTTAAAGCAACATGAGCAATGTTTTGTCATTAATTACCATTACAGACCACTCAGCCAACTTCTCTTCAGTGTTAGCAATCTTTGTTTTAGGAATGAATGACTGTCTGGGAATTCCCTCTTTTGTCCAGAGCTGTACCAGCCTTTCCTTCAGCAGCTCAGTGAGTCCCTCCTTCAGTTGCCCCATGTACTTTTCCATGAACTTGAAAGTCTTGCTTGGCAGTAGCTCTGTCTGGTTGAGCAAGGTAGCACTCCAGAGCCTCAGGCCTTGCAATGGTACAGGATTGCAGTTTGTTGGGGTGGTGCTTTCTGTGATGGGTTGCATTAGCTGCTTCTTTAGCACAGAACACTCTGGCTAGTCCAGTGGGGACAGTCAGAGCTGGGGGCCTCAAAGAGCAACTTCCAACACTGCAGCACGTTCTGTGATATCAGGACACAAGTGATATCACATTAATTTGTGCGCATCGGAAATTTCAGCCTGGGTTCTCACTAGGCAGTGGGTGCAAGACTGCCCCATTGCCAGGCATCAACATATTGATGTTTCTGTTCCCAGTCATTTTCTACAATTGCAAGATCTGCTGTTTTTTTAGCTCAGTTGTAGCCCTCTCTGCTGGGATTTCCAGATTAGTATTAATGCTTTTCTCAGAGAATGCCATTTTCCAGGGTGGGTGGGGGAAGATCTGTTAGTGCAGAGTTTTTCTTCTTAGTCGCTTTCAGGAGATAAGATTGAAATCAGGTGAAGGTTCACGCTGGGATCAAAACCCTGCGGCTGAAGGTCCTCTCCCGTGGTGTCAATGAGGGGTGAATCATCCCTGCGGTGGTGCATTACCTGCCACCGGGGCATCGGGCGGGATTTCGGGTATGCTTGGATTTACCAACAAACAGACCCGAGTCCTGTTCCACACAGACAAGATAGGAGTTTTTAGTCACCCTGCTGGTACCCTGAAAAGGATGACCAGTTGCAGGGAAAACCGAGGATATCAAGGAGCAGGTAGACGATGTAGACATTTCCCTCTTTTCACTGCTCCACTTACTACTCCCGAGCCTTCCCGTTTCTGCAGTGAACCCAAAACCAGCATGAGGGTGGTCCCCATGAGGGGAACCACAGTGGCAAACGGAGAAGGGACAGAGCCTTCAGGGAAGAAGAAAAACTTTGAGCTTTAATAGCGGAAAGGTGGAGGCCATGGGTGGCTGAAAGGAATTGCATGAGGTAGAAAGAAGGGTGTTACATTGTTAAGGGCTGAGTAAGGAAAACGACAGCAGCATCTGCTGTCTTCTGTAGAGGGCAGCATAGCGGATGGGGACATCAGAGTGGCCAGAGAGGTCTGTGATGGTGATGGGGAAGAAGGAGGGTCTGGATGACAGGCTTAGCATCAGAGATATGGAGAGGTCCTTGCATTTAGCTGTTAAGGCTAGAGCAGTGGCCAGGACCCTCAGGGAAGACATTAGAGGAAAATTTGGAAAGGAAGCGTGAGGCAGGTAACTGAGTCATCACCGCAGCGATGATAGACGACGGTCAGTCTTTCCTAATCCCACACAGACAGCATTTGCCGTGACCTTGGCATGTCTCCTCCCAGCCAGGGCTGCCCCACTGCTGTGGGGAGCTGATGTCCAGGGGACTTTCCCTCCCAGAGGGTGGCTGTGTGCCTGGGGACAAGTAAAGGGAGGAAACCCCTGACCATCTGTCTGTCCAACCCAAAGTGCCCCATACTTGCTTCCATGGCATGAGGACGTTGCATACGCAGTGTAGATTCAATGCACTTGGGAGGGGGGGCCCATGGCCAGAGCTATGGCCAACCAGGAACCCCAACCCTCCCAGCCTTTGCGTTGGCCTCTGTATATCAGACTACAGGTGTTTTCTTTCTTTTATTTTGGTTCTAATTCTATCAAACAACTTAATTTGAATGGTAGGGTCCTGTGGTCTCCAGTTTATCCTTGCGAGAGAGAGATCTGCTTTACACCAGCAAGGCAGTTTGATAACCTCAAGGGGTCCTCCTCCTCAGACTCCACAAATTCCTGTGAAAATAAAACAGTGAGGGGAGGATTGCATGGGAGGTAAGGCAGCAAGCTCTGTTCAGAGTTGCTGAAAGCAGCTTCACTATCAGCAGAAACTTTGTGAAGTTTTCTGGACAGTTTATGGCTGTTCATGAGTTAATGCAATAGTACATTCTTTCAAAGCAGACGAGGACGAACTTGTTTGATCTCCAATGTATAGATTGCTTTGCCAGCTGTCATGTGCTCCAAGGCAGCAGGGTGACTTGAGCATCAGGGCACAGCCTGGTATACTAATCATAAATTAACCTCAGGAAAGGGAGTGTGGCTGGCAAGGAATGGCTCCAGTGTGGTCACATCCTTCTGTTAACAATTCACCAGCACCGGTACGAGCTGAGAAAGATGTTAATAATGCAGGCAGCCTCCTCTTCTCTGTGCCCCAAAATATTAGTACATTGAGATAATTTTTTAAGGAAAATGCCAGTTCAGGTCAGACCTCCAGCGGCCAAGTGTCCATCATATAGGTTTTCCCTGAGGTACTATTATTTATAGCTGGAAAATCTAGTGATTTAATAGTAAGAAATGGTCCCTGTGATCAAATTCTGGAAAGCACTGTAATTTTCTCCAGAATACTTGGGTGAAATACTATTGTCCAGCAACAGGTTCCTACCTTTTCAAAGTTAGTATGTCTTCATCTTCCTTGTTTCCAAATAATAAAGCCTAAAACCAAACAAATGCTCCACACATAGGTATGCTTGACTGTAGCAAATCTTTTACAAAGTCACTATAGACCTAGAATAAGACAAATAAACTTCTACTGTTATGCAAATGATGTCTTGAAGAAACATTTAAGAATGAACTGAATGTTCAGTGCTAAGAAATGTTGGTCGAAGAACTGATTTTAAGACACGGTTTCTTATGTAATTACTTTAATAAGAGGAAACTATGGGTTACAGCTGAAGACTAAGCTTTTATCCACACTAGACAACACTGGAGTATTGTCTTCAGTATTAAAGGGTGCTCAGTTCAGTGATGCAAAATATTCCAGATGTGCTAAAGGTCATTTCAAGCTGCTTTGTTCAAGATTCAGGCTTACCTTAAAATGTTCCTACCCAGGAGGCTTAACTATAACTCAAAGCAAAACCAATAAAAATTCCTAAGAGGCCAGCTGAGTGATGACTTAAAGAGGTTAATTAATATTTCTTTAGAAGGACACTTTTTTTCTCCTGCAGTGGTAGAGCAGCAGTCTATCAATGTAGAATCATGGACTTCAATGTTCTGTGGAAACTCCAGTCATCACCCGTAAAAAAAGAAAGGTGCTGTGTGGTAGTACTGAGGTTGAATTTGTAATAAACAATACATATATACATATATATGAAGTGACCTCAAAAGCTGCCTGGTGTGTCCTTACATGTGTTTTTAAACTGTACGTTTCAGAGAAAATTGGAAAACATCAATAACAGGGCTCCCATTTCCCTTCATTGAACACTTGCTAATGATTTCAGGTAAGAGTTCACTTACATGAATCATAGAAGCACACACCTCTCAAAGTGTTACAGGTTGTTTACAGACCTACCATAACACCAATATTGATTTGCCACCTCTTCTTCCCTTAAAGCTTTCTATACAGTCCAGACATTGGGGAAGTAGCACTATTTAAGTGAAAGCTTTCACAGTAGAATATGCTGTCTGTTAGAAAATCATTACCAGTGTTTTTCCACTGAATTAGCTAACTGCAGGCCTGAGGAATGTGCAGATACATGGAAGCAAAATTCATGTGTACCTTTGTGTTGAAAAACAAAGACGTTATGACCAGCCCCTCTTCTGCAAAAAACATTCCAAAATCCGTGACAGTGCAGTAAATGAAAGAAGTGTAACCCTGGTTTTATCCATCTATCTATCTATCTATCTATCTATCTATCTATCTATCTATCTATCTATGTATATTTTAACTCTTTCAGTGCACGGATCTCTGTTGCAAGTGTGATACTATTACTAGATCTCTTGCAAAAATTTCTAATCTAGGTCAGTCTCAAAGTAGTGTGCTGCAGTAAAGCATTTTATTCTCTTCTCCGCTCACATATTTTTCCATGTAACTCCCTTGCAATTCATTGTATAGGCTTCATACAGTGGTACCTGTACAAGCTTCCGTCTGAGGTGGACCATGACACACTTGGTCTTTATCCACTCTATCCGAATGCCTTGATAATATGACATGAAGATATTTTTAGGGATTGCCTGAGAAGCTGTTCCATGACTCTGTTCCAGATTTATTCACAACTATGTCACAGATACCCCAAGAGATTACATAATCTATTTCAAGTAAATGCACAATTACAGCTCTAATACAATTATTAGATTACAATAGTTGATGATCAATGAGGTGTTAGTTTGTAAAGAAACTCTTGCTGGCTTTATGGTTACACTCCAACTTTGAATCCAGATTTTGGCTGTTATACTGACAGGTGAAATGCCCAGAGACCTGCTGAAATACGATTTGCTGCATAATGGTACAAACAAAGACCAAATTAATTTTGTGATCATGAGTTAAACTGCTGTTATATCAGTAGCAGTACTCTTGATTTTGCTTCTAGATACAGGCTGGGGGATAGTTTCTCCCCCGCAGTGTTGTGGAGTTGAGTCAGAGGAGGTGTGTTTTGCTGGTAGAGCTCTGGGTGATCCTCCCTGTCAGTTATCAAGGTCTGCTTCTGCAGAAGTGCAGGAGCAGTATTTTAATTCCACTTCCCTACTTTTTTCAATGCCCAGTTGAAACTCTGACATCCTATATCATTCCAGCATGTGATTTTCTCACATGTAGTTACAAAAATACCGTTTTCCCATGCTTGACATTTCACACAGATGTAGAGAAGCATGGGGACAAAATGTGTTAGCTCCTCAGCATCCATGTAAAATCTCAATTTTCTTTAAGCGTCATTTTATCTTTGAGCAAGTGTCTGCTCTTTTCTGTTGGTTCACCTGTGTTGTTCCAAAGTAAGGACGATCAGCAGAAGCACTGTTGTCCTCCAGCATCTGGCAGTTCCCTGGGAGTTTCCATTTCCTTTGCATTAAGTTTTTCTCTTGGAGCTGAAAGTGTATGAGTTGGTCTTTCTTATTTACTTGCTGCCCATTTCTACTTGCATTTCCAGAAACAGGGAAGCAATAATCAACCATCACCAGAAATGTGATTTGTTCTTCATCTGAGGGAATTTGAACTGCATTCAAAATATTGCTGCACAGCTTAATTTTTATGCATATTAAGTCCCAAATCTGTGGTTGGTTGGTTTGTTTTTTTAGGATCTGGCTCCCCAGGATGCCAGAACCGTGTTTGTGTGCAAAGCGTGTGTGTGTCCTGCGTGCAACCTCCCTGCCTGCAACTGGAAGTTGCACAGGCTCCCTAGGAGGTGTTTTGGTGGCAAGGCCATTATCCTTGGGATGCTCAGGTGCTGGGATGCTTTGCTATGACCCCTAGTTCCCCGGGCAGGTAGTGGAGAAGCTGATGTGAAAAGCAGCTCCTGTCAGCCAGGGTCCCTGCAAAAGAGAAGTTAAGAACTTTCAGTGAAGTATCTCCCCAGAGACAGATAATTCTTGTTGCTTGCTTGTTGCAAAACAGTCCCTGTCTGCTTGCAAAACCAGCTTGTGGTGTATAGGGGTGGAAGTGTTTGACCTTGGATAAGATCTGCAGGGCCCGGAACACAGTACCTTGTTTAATATATTAATTGTCCCTGTCATGTCCTGAAGAAAAGAAGAACCTGTGATTGCTTGTGGCTGCTGAGGGTTCCTGTTAATTTTGTCTACCAGACACACCATGAAAGAACCTGGTGGCATCTTCAGTTATTAAAGTATAATATTTTCAAAGGCCAAATGTATGGCAGATTTAATGCAGATTTCACTAGAGCAAAGTGTTTCAAACACTTACATGAAGGACAAAGGTTTCCAATCATCGAATGAAAGAAGGAAGGGAATAATTTAAAAATAATGTCTCCTGTAAAGGCAGAGGAAAAGAAATCACCTCTTAACTTCATGTACTCATTAGAAATGGTAAGTAACACTAATAACAACATAAGAGGTGTATCTTATAATATATAATATAAATCCTGACAACAGAGAGCTTAGTCATGCCTATCCCCTCTTATTGAGTGGTCTGTCTGGCAATTGTTTACTTGCCAGTGAGCAAACTTAAGCAGGAGAAGTGAACAGTCTTGCCAAAGCAAATGTACTCAGGTCCTCCTCCAGGATGTGACGGAGTTGTGCTGTGTTTGAGTTTTGGTGCAAGAAAGAAAGCCAAAGCAGTGGCACTGATGAAAAAACACCGTACAGCTCAGTAATAAAACATGTGATGAAAGGTTCTGATAATCTGCTCCTGTTCTTTGCGTTGCTGGTAAAGAGATCGCAAAGGTTAGTCTGGGAGATTGTTCTGGGATAGGGGAAGGAGGGATGTGAACATCAGGATGTGAACCCACTGTCAGAACAGGCAACAGAAAGGAAGGACTGCAGATGACAGCTGGTCCCTTTCCTGGAAGCACAGATGTGATGAGTGCTCTGGAAAGAACCTAAGGACTTCCAGCAGCGGCTCTAGAGAAGCAGCATTTTGCGCATTTTGCACATTTTGTCAACCATAGGAAACCTGGTGAGATTCACCTCAACAGCTAGTGTGCGCACTCTCTAAAACAGACAGGCCCAAGTGTTCTCTACAGCTACCAGAAAGGAGCTTGTAGCATGGAGGGTGCTGGTCTCTTCTCCCAGGTAACAAGTGATAGGACAAGAGGAAACCATCTCAAGTCACACCACAGAAGGTTCAGACTGGATATTAGAAACAACTTCACAGAAAAGGTTGTCAGGCATTGGAACAGGCTTCCCAGGGAAGTGGTTGAGTCACCATCCCTGAAGGTGTTTAGAAGACATGTAGGTGTGGTTCTTAGGGACATTGTTTAGTGCCAGAGTAAAGTTATGGTTGGACTCGATTTTGAGCCTGTCTTCCAAACAAAATGATTCTATGATTCTATGATTTCTGTTTCTGCTTTTGCCTAGGTCCCTGCTTGGAGTGAATCAACATAGTTCCCTTGTTTCAAGTGGACTTTTGCTATTTGATGCTAGCTGAAGAGGTTGCTTGGCATTTTCTCCCGAAACAAGTTGTTCTTTCTATACGTCTCATTCATGCCAAGTAATGGCCAAGCGTCACCAACAAAGAGACTGAGGGTAAGAGGGGTGCTGGGGCTGAATTGTACTGTGAGGGAGTGCGGCACACTGCCTGTATCTGAAGTATCAATTCTCCCTATGGTACCTCTTCTGAGGAAAAAGGACTTAAGTTTCCCCACCTGTAAAATTTGCCCTTGCGTAAGTGCTGGTTTCCCACACAAAAGGAAATGCACGAAATGAAGAAACCTCTGGTCTGATGGCTGAGGAAGAGCAGGAAATGGTGTTGCTAGAAACCTGATGAGAGATAACAGCAGAGGAGTACAGAGGTTGAGATAAGTGTATTTGGTGATATGCTGGTTTCACCACTTTGCTGGGCAGAACGGTACTTCGCTGGGATGCCTCTCACGATGTGCTCATCTCTGTAGTATCTGTGTGCTTCTTTTTGCCCTTTTTGTGGGCTTGGGAGAGTCCCTCTGTGACAAGGAGGGTCATACTGTGTTTATTCATGTTGACTGAATGTGAAAGGAAAGCAGCACATTAAGTCTTTCCAGGGTTACTTGCCTGGGCTGGGGGCTGGTGTAAACTCAGTACTACTGCAACAAACCATGCTGTACTCTGCAGCTGTTCCCATGGTGGGCACAGTTTATGCAGATCAAGTAGAAAGTTGTATTTTGCGTTAATCACTGACTTGTGAAGTGCATTTGGCCAGGGGATTTTTTTTTTTTTTTTCAGTCTGAAAATATCTGTGGCTATATTAAGGCTGTGTAAACTTTCTCAAATTTCTCTGTTCGGTAAAAACCAATTCCTTTGGCTCACATGTCCGCAGCTGTTAGGAAGGCAGTCTTTGCCATGGATTTAGTGGTTTGCTTGCATAAACTAGCAGGGCAGGACCCAGACATTCAAAGTGGTGCTTTACTGAACATGAACACTGTGGAGAAGGAGTGGAGAGAGGAGAAAAGATGCAAAGTTTCCAAGTGGCCTTCCTGCATAGACCTATCATCCCCAGAGACGACCAGGTCCAAATAGGTCTGTATTTTCAGGCTGACAGTTTTGCAGTACAGACTTTATTTTGCTACCGGGCAGTTTTGGAAAGCGTAGCATGGGATACTGCACAGTCTCTGAATATAACTTATCTGGAACAGATTTTTTTTTTCCTTAGTAACACTGCTGTTCACCCAGGTTTGCTTTGTAAAAATCAATGACATGCTAGAGTCTCATCCAAAGCTGAGCTCAAATACAGAAGCAAAAGCTTCCAAAATGTTTTTTTTTGGAACACAGAGACAGAAAATGCAAACCAGACATAATTTTCTATATAAAATTTCTGCAGACCCTGAAATATTTAGAATAGATTATATAGTTTCTGTTTATATGACATGTGAGTTTGAGCTCAACTAAATAATTGTTTTCAAACAACATGAGAAATTTAAGACAAACAAAATGTTAAGTAAACAACTTGTCTATTCTGTTTTTTTTTCTTGTAGTTTTTTTTTGTTCTTCCAAACACAAACACTGGAATGAAGGTTACAAAATGACTCAGAATTTACCAAACAATCATAATCTAATCACAGTGGAATAGCTGGGCAGAGGTGTTCATCAGTTAAACAACTCCAACAGGACTTTCACTTGCACATCCTAATAAGAACGTTATACACTCAGAGATCTTCTCTGAAGGACAGGAAAATCAGATTTTTTGTACAAATGAGCAAAACAAGACCAAATGCCCCAGTAAAATTCACAGATTACAGAAACACATAGTAGATTATGTTATTTCTTCATTTTCTACATTACACACATAGTTATCATAGCTGACTTTACATAACTGATGAGTAACTGCATTTGTTTTTGTGAAATAGATTTCTTTTTGATATAAACTGCTGCACTGTATGAATCAACAAGACATTTGTTCTTCCTCAGATTCACCCCTGTGTCTTTTCTTCTGGTTTGAGAAATTCAAATCTGGGAAAAATTTACATGACTCTCTGATTCTGGGGAAAATGAGTTTTTGCAAAGTCATTTATTATGATCCCTGGTAGAATGCAGTTCAGGTAATACTTTGATTTGGTCTCCCACTAGGGTGTAGTGTCTACTCTAATGGCATTTTCAAAACATAACTGACATAAGCCCTGCCTTCTATGAAGACAATCTTCTTTCAGGGCATGCAGTGCCTTTGGCATTCATTAATTTGTGTTCGCACTTGTGAATTGAATGTTTAAACACTTGATGGTAGCCCTGTCCGTATTTAGAGTAGGATTTGTGTATGCATATTTTGCATGTAAATGAGTTGTAGATATCTTCATTTTTAAAAAAGTATCTGGATAGTGCTTTTCTCATCAGTTAAAATTCTGATTTTATATTGTGCTGAGAGCATTTTCAAATGCTTTTTCATATGTTATCTTAACTCAGTTTGTCTCTCCTCCGTCACAGTGACATTTGACGGATTCAAGCCATCCAGACAGTGTAGAGTACTTGGTGAGAAGTTTTTGGGGTCTGCAGGGAACACACTGAGGTGATATCTTTCTGTGGGGGTGGGTGCTGTGGGCTCTTTCCCTGAATATCTCGAGGAGGGGGGCAGGTGGTGCAGGCAGCAGCAGGGCTGGGAGCACACACCGCTCCCTCCGAGGCTGCTCCTGCCCCGGGGTGCTGAGCCAGGGCAGCAGTGCACGGTTCATAGCACTCTTGTGGTACAAAGTCCCCATGACCGAGGAGAAAGACCTGGTGCCACCACGAGACAATCTGAAGAATGCTGTTTTCTATGACTGTTTCTTTCGTAGGGGCTTTTCTAGGGGTTTGCCCCAATTTTAGTTGATTTCCCGTAACTGTCTTGAAGTTCTATAAACCATGACTAGTAAATCCTCTCATCCTGGCAGCCAGCAATATTGTGGCAGAAGAAACTATGATGGTGAGGTTAAGTGACTTACCCAAGGTTACAAAGCCAGTGTCAGACCTGTCTTTACGTGTATTTGGCCTCTGCAAACCACCTCTCCCGGTGTGGGTGGCCAAGCAGAGATGGTGTCTGTGCATTAAGGATGACATTACTTTCCTGGTAGAAGGGTTGGGACGTGACCTGAGTACATCCCAGTGACACACTGTGTTCCAGGCCCATTTTGCCAGGGGTTGAGTTTCCTTGCTAGCATCACCACCTCTGTTCTGAGTGACTTTTCTTTCAAATTGAAAGAAGGAAGAAGAATGAAACTCTTCTAGTGACATGAAGAAGCAAGTTTTAAATCTTGGCAGAAAATACCTTGTACCTCAAACTCTAAAGATGCATAATTTTGCAGCTGTATCAAGTGATTAAAGCAAATGTTTTCTGTGAATAAATGTCTTCTTAAGTGCGGTGGTTCACCTGGAACCTAGCAAGTCTTCTTCAACTATTGTACCTTTTGTCTTCTGTTCTGGAAAATGTCATTTCTCAGTGGTATAATCTGATATATATATCAGTCACTGGACTGATACTGACTAACATTTATTGAAGGTGTCTGGATTGAAATTTGTAGAGTTGCTGAAAGTGTGTTTTATTTTGTTGTGCTGTGTATTGAAAGATTTGCTTGGATAGCTATATTTGCAGATTCACAAGTATATGTTTAAAGGTTCATTATTCATACAGCTTAAATAGGGAAAAACCCTCCAGTGGTCAAGCACTTTTGTGGCATCATCTACACATAACTGTAGTAAACCAAGTATTTTCCTGTTACAGGTTGTCACCACAAATCACTCCCCTTGCTGACACGATGCCACTGGCAAACGTTTTGATGTGCAGTGTAGACCTGGCCTTTGCTTCCCTCACCCACTGTCTGTGTGAAGCAGCAGATCAGCTCGTATCACAGTGAGACCAGACAGACACCAGCTCTGGAAGCTGTCAGATATCTACTAGTTTTACTGGATCCAGCTGTCAGGTAACAGCAATTAATCATTCGTAAGTAGTTAAATGACAACTCTAGTAATTTGTCCCACCTGCTGTATAAAGTTTTATGTTTCAGAAAAATACTTTAATTCGTTTTTTTGCACAGCATACATAAATCTGGGCTGTGAAGTACTGCTGTGCTGTGTATTTGCCACAGTACCAGTGATGTAATGATTTTAGGGAATCCTTACTGGCAAGATCGTGTCACTGAAGAAAGAAAATTTAGGTGGGGGTGCCTTAGCTTATTTGCTATTTTTTAATATAGGCATAGAAAACTATGTCTGAAACATGCCTTGAATGTGAAATGTGTAGTCTTTTCACAAAGCATCTAGAGGGCCAGATTTCCCAGGCCATTGCTGGATCAGGGACAAAAAGTCTAATATGATTCAAGCATGTTTTATGGTGACTTTCCTGAAAGGTGAAAAATGATGGACAGAGGGTTTCTGTCATGCATTGCAGCTAGCTGAATAGTTAAAGATTGTTAAAATCTTCCACTTGGAGATGACAGTGCATTTGAGATTCTCTGTCTGCTTCTTCTTGAAGGTACCTGTTGACATCTGTTTTCTTTCTCTGTAATACAGCCATCTGTGTTTAAGAAGGAGCTTTTGCTCTGGGCAGGGTTAGAGCTCAAGGTTTTTTTGTAACTCCTGAAATGTAGTCCATCTGCTATTAGTCATCAGTTGAATCCTCCTGCCCACTGGGTAGAGGTAACAAACACAGTAATGAACCTTACTGTAGGAAACCGGTCACTGTGGTGGTGCCAGACAGTTTGTGCTCTTGCCCTTTTTTTGAAATACCAATTTCAAGTAGCTTCCTGCTGCCTACTTTGTTTTCTGAACCCTGACTTGCAGTTCAATACCTTCTCTTACCAGAGGCTGGTTAAGTGTTTCACTCTCTGCAGGAACAGAGTGAAATAGGATCCCTTCCTGCAGACCATTTCTGTTCTGATCTGTCAGTATTTGACAGGTTTCATCATACCTGGGGGATCTGCTGCTTGGTAGGAGGACAGCTGTGAGCTGGCTTGGGCTTTGAGGGGCCTTCTCCATCCCTGTGTGCAGAAAGACCTGAGGAAGACTGTGTTATTGATGGGGCATTGCAACAGGGCAGGGGACGAGACTCCTCTGCCCCTCACCTGCAGCCCCCTGAAGAAGGTAGGGGGCTGTTGTCTTCCTAGTACTGTTTTGTTGCTGTGAGATCTTGACATGGAGCAAGGGAAGGAGAAGGAAAGCTTCAGAAATAATAATAACAACAATATTAATAAAAAAAAGTCCTTCACCCTGCTCTAATTTTTCTCTTTTAATATTATTACAAGTCTCATGCTTATAGTTTATTTCCTGCTTTTTTGGGAAATGACCAGTGTTTTGAGGCTTATGGTTCTTGACACTGTATGGTTTCTAGTGTTCTTTACAGTAGGCAATAGATTGTTTATAATGATCACATTTTCAATTTTAGTTCTCTTTTTCTTTTTACACTGATTCATCAAACTACCTGCACTTGTTGTACTTTAAATTTCAGGTCTCTTCCAGAAACACCTGCATACTCTTCAATACATAGGCTAGGTCATGTCCCAGTGACAAGGAAGTAAAAACTGATCTGTTGCTACTTCACTTCCAAGCAGAACAGGAGTAGACCTGTGGCTGTAACATCCTCTTGGTTCATATAGTAAGGGAGAAATATAGTTTTTTAGCTTCCGGGGTGGCAATTTAAAATAAAATACATGTAATTAATATCAGTGATGAATCAGCAGTGATTCAGCTGTGATGCCCTGTGCCTTGCAGAGTGCAGCCTGATGCGCTGGTTAGTCCTTTACCTAACTGCCAAACCATGCTCACATGGGGGTAAGGGCAGTGCATAGCTATGCACACTGGCTGTGTCTATATTTGTAAGCTGGACAGTGTAAGAAATGTTCCCAAATGCTGGAACCTGACTATCTGTACTCTTAAATCATTAAAGCAGTCCCACTTTCAGTTTCAGCCCCTGCCAGCTAGTGCTCTCCTAGACAATTTCCAGGCACTTATTTGGAAGATAATAAGGGCCAGAGCCCACATACACCAGGCAGTTTGCATCCAACTATCCTCTTCTGGAAAGAAGAGAGGTTTAATAGTACGGATCTGGGCTATCCTGTGCCAGCTTCCCTCTGTGCCAAAGAATGGTCATTCACATGCTCGATTTACTCAAGTAGCTGCAGCTACTGTTTTTTGCCCTTTCCTGGTAGATGAGGAAGCCAGATAAGCTGGCAGAGTGAACCAGGAGGCCTGACGCCTCCTCTGCTAGAATATTTCTTAGCAGGAATATGCACCACAGCTGTCTAATTAGCCACTGAGATTAAGGAAAAGCAGCTCAAGTTCCTCATAAAATCCAAAATAAACTTTATGCATAAAGAGCAGGTGACAACAGAGAAGTGTTTGTTACCTTTATAGTCACTGCATCCTGGCCAGGGGTCCTGGTGGGGCACAGTGGACATTTGGCTGATGCAGGAGATGCCCTGGGGAGGTCCCAACCCTGTGGTCCCTGTGTGCAGTGCAGTGGTGTGGTGGGGACCTTGCCACAGGGCTCACTCTGCCGGCCTGTCAGAGCTCAGTGGCACAGGCACGAGAAATAAGGCAGGCAGGATAACCATGTGGATTATTGCCATGATGTACCATGGATTATTGCCATGATGTACATCCATCAGGGGGAGTGGAAATGTCAGGGAGTTTTAATTGCATCACTGCCAGCACCAGCGCTTCCTGTGAGTGTGCAGTCTGGCCCCTTGTGGCAGGGTGGACCGATGGTCTCTCCTCCTTGTGCCTTCCTGCTGCCAATTTGTTGACAGTAGTCACTGACGGGTGCATTACACAATGTGCTTGTGGTCAGTCTATCTGCTTTAGTTACCACTGCTGCACACCATCTTCCTGTGTCCTCTTCTGAACATGTTAATCAAACTGTTTCCCATGGGTGAAATAGCTTTCTTCTGTTTTGTTTTACCTTGCTCAAAAGCAGAGGGAGGATCTATGCATGTGTCATATTCCCATCAATTTCCAAATGAAACATGAGCACTGGTGAAAACTCTCTGTCTTGTAGAAACTCAGTGTACAGTGATAAATATGTGAAATTGCTGAAGAACTAAATGGCACACTCCGCCAATTTGAATGGTTTTTATTTGTGCCCTGTCCATTACAGAGTGTATAACTGGTGTAATAATGAAAAGAGCGACACTGGGAATAATGCAGAAATCGATGATATGCCTCACGGTTAGAACCCAATTTACAATTTTTTTTTTTTTTTTTTTTTTCTGAGAGGCTATGAAAAAAGAAACAGAAGGCTGCCTTGGGTATTCCACTACAACTTGAAAAATAAACAGCCTTGTCACTTCCTACCCAAACCAACCAAACAAGGTACCTGCGAAAAATGAAGGGGTTTTCTGTGAGGTGCACATTTGTGCCAACCTAACTTTTTGAAGGTTAAGCTATTTAAGTCAAATTGTTTTTGGCAGTATCATAGCTATGCATATAAATGACAGGAAAAAAATATTCTGAGTTGAATTTACTTTTACAAAGTTTGTAAACACAAATAATAGTTTGAGTTGCAAAGCTCTCACAGTTGTCAGCTCCTTGATCCCCAGGACCTAAATCTTACTAGAATCACGGAATCATGGAATCGCAGAATCACAGAACAGTTTGGATTGGAAGGGACCATCAAAGTTCATCTAGTCCGGCCCCCCTGCAATGAGCAGGGACATCTTCAACCAGATCAGGTTCCTCAGAGCCCCGTCCAGCCCAGCCTGGAATGTTTCCAGGGATGGGGCATCTACCACCTCTCTGGGCAACCTGTGCCAGTGTTTCACTACCCCTATTGTAAATTAGAGATGTTAACAATCATGATTATTAGAGATGTATATTTAACACATCAGGAGCTTTTAATCTAACGTAAACTTCAGTGTAACTACAAAACCTTGTTTTTCTGCAATACTGTGTTCCAGGAACATATTCTTCATAGAAGAACATGTTCACCATAATTAATTTGTAACTTACTGTTTGTGATAGTGTTTCAGTGTGCTTAGAAATAGGGTAAAGCATCAGGAAGTTTTGACAGAACTTGATTTAAAAAAATCCCCCTCTGTTAGAACAATTTATTTAACATGCTAATAGCTTTTTTGATGGTGAGTGAATGTTTTTTCTGTTTTGTCACAGTTATCTGAATATTCCTATCTATAGAAACACTCAATCTCCTGCAAGTTAGAGAACATTACAAGCAAACTCTGCTAGAAACAAGGGGAATGTGGATATTCTCCCATATGGACTGAAAGAGGGTACCTTCCAACTCGGTGGTTTATTACAGTCTGAATTTTCATAAAAGGATTTATTGGACCTAACCTATTGTTTGTATTTTTTTTTTCTTTCAGGTGTGTTATTGTCAGCCCTAACACTGAGCTTTGGTCTTCAATGGTCATTTTGCAGATGTCACTGTTATAGGGACTCTAGATGACAGTGGGTTTTTTTGTGCGTTTTCCCCTTGCTTCATTTTCACAGACCTGCATGTCCCCTGTTGAACAGTGACCTTCTTGGTGTGGGCATCACTTCATCAGTAGCATATGTGCTGCTGAAACACTGATGAACACATCATCCATATACTGATGCAGGGTGTACCCACTTACTGTTTAGTCTTTGTAGTACTGAGCTTTTCAGTTCATCTAGTGCAGATAGGGAGTTAACCTGTCTGTCTGTTCTGGGAATCCAAATACGGTGCTACACATCTTCACCAGCCATTGAAATAGCATGGTCAAGGACAGACGCAAGCGGAAAGCTCGGTCATGTTTCAAATAACAGGAGCAATTTTTTCTTTTTTTTTTTTTTTCTTAAAACAAACATGCTTTAATTTGTTGACAGCTACATTCCTAGTAAAAATGTTTGAAGGTTTTTGAAAAATATGATAAATACATTAGATGGCTATTCCAGAGGAAATTTATTCATAGCTTGCTAAAAGCTTTTTGGATGAAACCGTAATAAGCTACTAATGACTTTTCAGAATTATCCTGTGGCATATTTCTTGGTAATATTTTCCCATCTCTCTTTTTTCTCTCTTCAGTGCAGCAGGTTATTCAAGGAAATTCCCGTCACACCACCTCCTTACCACCCTGGAGCGCCAGCTCACAAAGGGACACTGGTGCTCCTTGTTTTGGCTGTGCTGCAGGCCTGCGGCTCTGGAGGAGCTCTTCTGGACGTGTCCATTCCAAGACACAGTGCCTTTCCTTCTGGTTTAAGCATCACAAAGTGCAAACTGGTGTCCCAGTGTTGGGGTGCTCCATGCAGAGGGAAGGGAAGCCGCGAGGCCGAGTTTTGTCTTATCAGTGTCCCCCTGAACACAGGGACAGAGAATAGTGCTCCAAGGACTAGCGCACTTACCTTTAAGCAGAGGAAGAAGGAAGATGGTGAAGGGGGGCGTTTTTTCTCAGCATGCAGATTTTGAGCTACTAGTAACCCCTCCAGAAAAAGTAAGAGGGAGAGCATGATAAGCCTCTGAAAACCTCTGCCCCAGGTGCTGTGGTAATAAAAACCTGAACAGGATATGTGGCAAATACAGGAAAAAGAAAAAAGAAGCATCTGCTGGGAGAAAACTGAAGATGAAAAAGTTTAAGAGGTAGAAGTCCCTGCCAGGAGAGGTGGCACTGCACAGGACACACTTAGAGGACATATTTTATGGTCTGGAAAAGGCTTTGAAGGAGTCATTAAAAAAAAAAAAAAAGGAATAAAAAGGAGAAAAAAAGCCTTGTTTGAATTCTGTGTCCCCCAAGCAGTAACCACATCCTCTCTCTCCCCAGCTGCATTTCTTTAACTGCCCATCCAGTGCAGCTCATATGGGCAATGCTCACATTAAGAGTGGGAATCTGTCACTTGGCCATGATGAGGAAACACTTCCTCCTGACCTTTCTCTTTGTGTGTTTTCATAATTTACAGCTGCAAAGTTTGTTCAGCTGCTAGGCTGGGGTCAGTGTGCCACCTTCCAGCCCTGTTATGTCTTAAATTTGATAGACCAAGGAAAGACCTGATGTATATCACTGCAAGCAGCCAGGACACTGAACATTGCCCTCCATTCCACCCACACATTGTTACGTGTTTTTGGGGATTAGGATGAAGAAAAGAGCTGGGTTGTGTGCTGACCTTGGCTGGTAGAATAAGGACATATAAAAAGCATTCTCATTACCAAAATTGTTCAAAGCCAGCATGTTACAACATCCTTTCAGCTCTCTTAGAAGTGGTTGGGTGGCAGAAAGGAGCTGACACCACAACCAGGCCTTGGCTGCAGGTGGCTTTGGGTTACAGCAAATCCTTCAAGGATGAGGGTCTGCCCCTGGGAAGGAAGGACGTGCTTTTCTGGCACCCTTGCATCCTCCCTGTGAGCAGCAATGCAAATACTGGTGTCTGTATTTTTGGGACTGTCAGAGTTTTTATCCTAGGTACATGGGACAGCAGCTGTTGATTTTGCAAAAAATACTCCTTCAGAACAGCACCCAGCACATTTGCAATAGCAGCAGCTTCCTTCTGTTGAAGGCAGGCAATATCAGAAGCCAGTGTCATTTTGCCACCTTGCAGTCCGTAAGTCTTCAGCAGGTGATGTTGTTTTGCAGCTGAATCGCCCAAAATTCTCCTGTCTTTTGCTTTACTGAGAACTGAATTAGCTATTCCACTGCAGCTAATTTTTTGCTGGTGTTGCACAAATGTGTAGTAATGCAATCAGAAAAATTGTCTCAAAGGTGACAAAATTAGATGAAATTTTTGTTCTCAAAACCATACGGGAACTTCACAACGTAGAGCATCTTTAGGAAAAAAAAAAAAAAAAAGCTTTGCAGTTTCCGTTTAGCTTTTTATATTTCCTTAATAGTTTTTCTCTTTACCTCCTTATAATTTTTCCTTCCTCTTCTTTATTATCACCTTTTGACAGATTATCTTCTTATATAACATTTTAAAATATACAAATCAGTAAAAGTGACTTCCAAGACATCAAAAACCAGACAACATTGTAATTGAACTATCCAGGAACCATATGAAGTAAGCTAAGTATTTCCCAAGGTTACCCTCTTGGTTGTCAGTTTAATTTCACCCGCGTGTTGATTTCAGGAGCTGCTGTGTACAGCGATTACCAGTATTTTCGGGGGAGGGGAGGAGTTCTGTTGCACACAGCCAATCTATTGGGCCATGTGTGGTGGAAAAACCACCACAATACATCTATTTCCCTCTCATCCCGGAAAA
The DNA here is from genome assembly GCF_037038585.1 of Patagioenas fasciata. Taxonomy (NCBI): domain Eukaryota; kingdom Metazoa; phylum Chordata; class Aves; order Columbiformes; family Columbidae; genus Patagioenas; species Patagioenas fasciata. Next base: position 35,112,109 of record NC_092560.1, read on the forward strand.
ACACTCAAAGAACTGGCAAGTTTACAAAGATGAGAAGGAGGGGGTTACTGCAAATACCTCAGAGCTTGCTGCCTATCTGAGACAAAGGAGAACCAGCTGGGAAACTAGATCTAGCCAAGGCCTCCTTAGAATTACAGCTGGTGAGAGGGGTCAAGGACAGCAAAAAGAACTTTTTCAAATACATAGCAGATAAAACTAATACCAGAGACAACGCAGGCCTACTGATGAATGGGGTGGGTGCCCTGGTGACAGAAGATACAGAGAAAGCAGAATTACTGAATACCTTCTTTGTCTCTGTCTACTCTGCTGGAGGCTGTCCTGGGGAGCCCTGTGCCCCTGAGACCCCGGATGAAGCCAGGTCAATGGAGGAGTTTGCTTTAGTCGATGAGGACTGGGTTAGGGAGCAATTAAATAGTCTGGACATCCATAAATCCATGGGTCCAGATGGGATGCATCCGCGGGCGCTGAGGGAGCTGTCTGAGGTCATTGCTAGACCACTCTCCAACATCTTTGCCAAGTCTTGGGAAATGGGAGAGGTGCCTGAGGATTGGAGGAAAGCAAATGTTACTCCAGTCTTCAAAAAGGGCGGGAAGGAGGACCTGGGTAATTATAGACCGGTCAGCCTCACCTCTGTCCCTGGGAAAGTAATGGAACAGCTTGCCCTTGGTGTCATCTCAAGGCATATCAAGGATAAGAGGGTTATTAGGGGCAGCCAGCATGGCTTTACCAAGGGTAAGTCATGCTTGACCAACCTCATAGCCTTTTATGAGAATGTAACAAGGTGGATGATGATGGCAGGGTGGTGGATGTGGTCTACCTTGACTTCAGTAAAGCCTTTGACACAGTCTCTCACAGCATCCTCACAGCTAAATTGAGGAGGTGTGATCTAGACAATAGAGTAGTGAGATGGGTTGCAAACTGGCTTAAAGAGAGAAGCCAGAGAGTGGTGGTCAATGGTGCGGAGTCCAGTTGGAGGCCAGTATCTAGTGGAGTGCCTCAGGGGTCAGTACTGGGGCCTATATTATTCAATATATTCATTATCGATTTGGACGAGGGAATTGAGTGTACTATCAGCAAGTTTGCTGATGACACTAAGCTGGGAGGAGTGGCTGACACACCAGAAGGCTGTGCTGCCATCCAGGGGGACCTGGACAGGCGAGAGAGGTGTGTGGGGAATAACCTGATGAAATTCAACAAGGGAAAGTGTAGAGTCCTGCATCTGGGCAGAAACAACCCCAGGTTCCAGTATAGGTTGGGAAATTACATATTAGAGAGCAGTGTGGGGGAAAGGGACCTGGGCATCCTGGTGGACAACAGGATGACCATGAGCCAGCACTGTGCCCTTGTGGCCAGGAAGGCCAATGGCACCCTGGGGTGTATTACAAGGGGGCTGGTCAGTAGATCGAGAGAGGTCCTCCTTCTCCTCTACTCCGTCCTGGTGAGACCCCATCTGGAATATTTTTTCCAGTTCTGGGCCCCTCAGTTCAAGAAGGACAGAGAACTACTGGAAAGGGTCCAGCGTAGGGCAACAAAGATGATTAAGGGAGTGGAGCATCTCCCTTATGAAGAAAGACTGAGGGAGCTGGGTCTCTTTAGTTTGGAGAAGAGGAGACTGAGGGGTGACCTTATTAATGTTTATAAATATATAAAGGGTGAGTGCCACGAGGATGGAGTCAGGCTCTTCTCAGTGGTAAACAACGATAGGACAAGGGATAATGGGATCAAGCTGGAACACAAGAGGTTCCACTTAAATTTGAGAAAAAACTTCTTCTCAGTAAGGGTGACAGAGCACTGGAACAGGCTGTCAAGGGGGGTTGTGGAGTCTCCTACTCTGGAGACATTCAAAGCCCGCCTGGACACATTCCTGTGCGACCTCACCTAGGCGTTCCTGCTCCAGCACGGGATTGGACTAGATGATCTTCTGAGGTCCCTTCCAATCCCAAACATACTGTGATACTGTGATCTTGGAGGACACAAGTGACAGATCTAATTGATATGGCATTGCTAAGAGCAAGTGCCTGCCTGAACAATGGCTCTTGTCTTGGTACATGTCAGAAGAGATACATCGATGTCAGCAGCAGTGGGAAATATGTAGCAAATTTATTCTGTTGTGGGACTGTTTCAAAACCTATAGAAGGCTGGACTTCCAATCTGGAGAAAATGGCTTTACTTTTAGGGGAGCCATTAGCTGCAGCAGGCAGTGTGAATGCTTAGCGGTGTCTGCATGGGTTATCCAAGCATTGCGATAGAATAAATCAGTGTCACGCCCTCTGTATAGGGTAACCTTTATTTCAGATGTGCTTTTGTTAGATGATATTGCAGGATGAAACAAAAACAAAATGCTGCATTCTCCTCTCTCTACCTGTTGATTCTACCACATGCCCAAACAGGTAAACCAGTGCTTAGCAAGCTGGCTGCACTTTGCAGTTTGCTGTGCTTCTCCAGGATCTAAGAAAAGTCGCAACAGTTTTGACTGCAAGGATCACATGCATACTTCTGAGAATGCTGCTTGGGTTTTGAAATATAGCCTTTTCAAGTGGGCCAAGCAACAACATTTTTGATGAGGCAAATCATTTGCAGTTACCTCTGTGATTAGAACTTACCCACTGCAATTTAAGGTTTTGAATACAGTGTGTTGGGGGGCTACTTTTTAGGCAAATCAATGCATACTTAGGAAGATCTTAAATTGAAAATACTTCTGATATGAAGCTATTGAGCTATTGTTTTTCTTGTGAAATGTTGGCATGAATACTAAAATACTATTTAAAAAATCAATGTGTGATTGGTCTTTGTAAATGAATAACATCCTGCACACTTTTTCTTCTCAGTGAGTCACCTGAATTTATTTATTTCTCTTTTTAAAATGTAGCAAGCTCCTCTTTGATATTTGTAATAAAACCCACAAAACTTCACTAGTATTTAGCCCTTCTGAATAATCTTCCCACATAAGAGGGGAATTTTTCTTGTGGTTTTTCAATAGATTCTCAGCCTGTTTTGGTTACTCCTCTAAGTTTTTCTTTTAAGTCAGAAGCTTTTTCATGAGCTTGCAGGTGGTTTAGAAAACATAGTGCTCTGCTTTTAACTTTCTGTTTCTGGTCTATGATAAAAGAGACTCTAGAATCTTTCTAACTAGCTTTCTTATAACTAAGAAGAGGCTTGTGTGAGAAATAAAGAACATCAAAGGCAAGAGGAAGTTAACTCAGGTGCATTATTGGCAGATTGTCTTAAATGTGGAAATCCCAGGCTATGCTACCAGTTGAAAATACTGTTTCATTTTCCCCTAATTTCCTTAAAATAAATAAAATGAAATTACTTGAGTTCTGGAAAGTGTTGTCATGAGGCTAAACTGACCTTAAAATTGCAATTGGAGGAAGTTCATTTGGGCACAGGGCTCAAGTCAGCTGCAAATTCTGCGATTTATTTAGTTAATAATCCTACAAAAATGTGCATATTTGGGGAATAAAGCTGGAGGAAGTACACAAAACCTTCTAAAGCTCCACAGAAACTGCTGTGGTACCATGTTGGTTTGTTTACTGTGCTATTCAGTGCCTGTTTACGTGCACTTGCATTTCTGTGCACCCAGGAGATTGGTCTGACTTTCATTAACACTTAAGATATGCTTCCTAGCACATAGAATTATTTATATAGTCTATTTTCAAAGGTTAAGTCTTGGCAAAAGCACACAAACTTGGATTGAGCTTGGACCACGTTCCCACTTCCAAACTGTGACTTGCTGTGTGCTGTTAGAAGGAGCCAACATATTCCTTGCAAACATGATTTCTTAAAAATAGTGTTTGTAGACAAGATTTCTGTATGTTGTTTCTTTTACACTGTACAGGTTACATGGATTTGTACCTTCCACATTTACGTGGTTGACTCTGAGTAATTTGGAGATTTTTTTTTTTTTTGATGGGTGAATCCGTTTAATTTGTGAAATAATGGTCCCAGGCAGAAGAGTCATCCATATAATCTGCATCCCTGGTACTTCACGCTCTCAGAAGTTGCAAAGACAGGGAGTATGAGAGCAGTAAGGGCTCAGTGATGCCTCAGTTCTTGTGGGTCCTCAGATGCCTTCACTGGAGCCTCACCCCTGAGGCAAATCAACGTGACCTGCTGGGAGAGCGAGCTGTGGTCTTCAAGGCATGCTAATGTCACAAAGCTGTGTAGACAGTCCTTGGCTTTCCCAGGACCTTTGCCCACCCCTGCCCAGGACTCAGAAAGGGACCAGGTTTCAGGGTGACACCGCTTCGGTGCCTCCAATATGAAGGAGTAGAGGAAGTGAGGTTAGGGGATTTCTGTGCTCGCTGATCTGTGCAAGTATCCTGTCCTGCTTGGCTGGTCTTCCTGTCCTACCCTCCTCTGCAGATTCATTTAAAGTCTATTCCTTTCTTAGCTAGAAATGCTGCCTAGAATGCAGCTGGAGCAGATCAGGTCTGTGGACATTTGCCACTTTCCCAGCACTGTGGCAAGTCCTGCCTTCGCCTATGCAACTTTTGTCTGTAAAAAGATGAGAGTTGCTGTGATCCGGTTGCAGGTGTCCTCAAGCCACAATCATCTGCAGGACTCTGAGCCAGTAACTTTAACTGAAAGGGTGCAAGATTTTGCAGGGGTCAAGCAAAATCTGCTGCATTAGGCATGGCTGACATCTGCAGAGCCTGAATGACTCCAAGCAGTAAATCCCCTGTTTCTGTAGACACTGTGTTCAGTCATGCAGTTTTTTTCTGCTGAACTATGCTAAAATACACCACCTTTCCTTGTGCCCCTCCCCAGCTCCCCACACCTCCCCAAGTGCCGTTCAGAAGGGCTGGAGAACTGGCACCTTGCTCTAGGGTTATATTAGCTGTGCTTAGTGATGGTAGATGCCCGTCAGCAGCTTGCTGCTATGTCAGGTTAACATGCCTCCAGGCACACGTAAGAGATGCCTATAAAAGAAAGCAGCTGCATTAAGAAGTGCGCACTGCTCTTTCAAGTATTAGAAGAATGTCAAAGAGATGAAGTGCTTGTTCTTTTTACAAATTAGCTGAGAAAGTATTTTCTGGCAAGATTCTTGTAGCAGCCCTTTGCTTCATAATCTGCAGGGCCCTGAGATGCTGGCTGGCATTTTGCCACGATAATGAAATTTGACTTGTCCTTCTTAATTCAGTGTTCAAGGAAAACAAAGTAGGATTTCTTAGTTTCATAGATCACTGGAAGAAAAAGGTACTTTGCTCTGAAAAACAAAAGGCGGCCCGGTCTTTCGGCAGCTGCCTCGGGGGTGCTGTATGTTTGCAGATGTACAGCTAGGAGGAATTTCCCTTCTCTGTAGTTAGTAGGTTAGTAAACTTTTCAATGACCTATATTAATAAAATCTCAAAGCTGTTTGTTAGAAAAAAGTTCCATTGATCAGCATCTTCAAAGGCAAGAAATTCAAAGATTATGACTGGCTCTGTTCTTGAATTAATCTGCTGTTGAAAGCTTGAAGCATAATGCAATTCTAGGTACCATATTGTTATCTAACTCACTACCTTTCATTGCAGGGAATCAAATCCTACTCTTTCAAGAAGTGCATTTTAGTTGCTGGATCTGTGGCTTGTCCACATCAAAGAATATCTGTATCAGAGGAGAAGGGGCCCTATATGCTTTGTGCCTTCAGAAGAAAACAGTAAAAGTTCAGTGAATCTAATTCATGAAGTGTGCACAGCACTTCTCATGACTGATCCTCAAGTATTTATTCTTGTGAGTGCATTATACCACTGTAATTCATTAACTAAGTAATACAGTATTAGTAAATATGTGGTTAAGATCATCCATGTCTTTCAATCATAAATCCTGCCACAGTTTGTTATAGCCTTTCTCTTAAAGTTTTTGGTTAATTCTTCCACGTGCTTTAAGGGAAAGTTGATGCTGTCAAACTTTAGGCATTCAAAATTCAAACTTAGGTTAAATCTATATGTTAGTGGAGCTTCTAAAACACCTGACCGTTGTAAATTTGATTTTTTCAGGTTGCATGAAGGCTTCATGCAGAACCATATTGAATGCACAGAGACAAGGTTACTGCCTACTAAGAAAGGACTGAGGGCAAAAGGAAGCCAAGTTTTGTAGAGCAGGGAGAGTAAACTTACCCCGATGTTGCAGGTAATCCTTCAAAAGGCTGAAGTGCTATCCAAATGAAGAAAATGAAAAGGATCATAAATCCCAGCAAATTTAATGTATAAATATAATTTAACTGTCCAAAAAAGAGGCTGAGCTACAGCTAAGAGAAATAGCAAATCTTTCTTCAAATGCATCAACAGCAGGAAGCCTGCCAGAGTTTGTAGGGCCAATAAATGATGCAGGTATCAAAGGATTGCTTTAGTAAGATAAAGGTGTTCCAGAACAAGTAAATAAAGTATTTTCAGAGTAGAAGGAGCCAGGGAGATTCCCATCTTGGAGTTTTTCTGTGTGAGTGGCTCATCAGAACATTGGCCCAAAATTGAACTGGCTTAAAAAATTATAGAGCAGTAAATGAACAGTAGCACAGCACTAGAAGCAGATGATATTAATTTGAGAGTTTTAGAACAATGCAGGGGTGAAATGTCTAGATTATTAACATTGGTGTGTAACCCCTTGCTTTGCACTGCTTTGATAGCTGGTAAACGTGACACCAGACTTTAAAATGCATTCCAGCTGAGGCCCTGGAGAGCTACAGCATGTGAGAATAATGACAATAGTAGGAAAACTGATAAATATGGTAAGAAAAAAATGGAAATAGTGAAACACACAGGTAAGTATGATGTGTTTGGAAAGAGTTAAGAGTAGCTTATGTAAAAGGAAGTCCTACCTCATCAACCTATCTGTCCTTTGAAGTGGTTTGCCAAAACATGTTAGCTATGACAGACTATTTGATATGGACTACCTGGATTTCTGAAAGGCTTTTGGCAAGGTTCCTTCACCAAAGGATTTAAAGTACACTAGATAAACAGTTTAGGTGTACAAGGAAAGGCACAGATAAGTAATAAGATGAAAGGTAGAAACTGGGCAAGGGGAAGGGAGGAGGTGGGGAATGGTCAGCTTTCATGTTGGAGCAGGAACACCAGCAGAGCTCCACAGGAGTCCGTGCTAGGATCTGGGATGTTCATGTTCAATTGTACTCATGACCATCCTTAATAAAATGTGGTTATCTGCAAGCGGAAAGAGGATATTTTGCTACATAAAATTCTGACCTGACACAGTACTGCTACTTCTACTATGTTAGGCTAGGATGCAATTCTTCCCCATTGCATCTCTAGGGGACGTTAACTGCTGAGATTGGTATCTAAATTAGATGACTAAAGGACAGATGTTATGAACTTCCACTAAACTTCTCTATACAAACTTTTGAATGTTTGATACCTTAAAGGTAACAGTGGCCACTCATGACTCTTAAAAGCCTCCTTGAATCTCTGTGTAAATGCTTTCTTGGGATGAGTGATGCAGCTGTCCCTTCATCTGTGGATCACTGAGAGATGTATCCAAGCTTGAAATGAAGAGACACTCTCTCTGCAGGTTCCTGATGTCAGCATATATCACACCATTTCTTCAGCAGTCGGAGTAATTTTAGTATAGGACCATACATACATATGAATATTGTGTAGTTCTACACAATTTTATAAAAAAAGATTTTACAAAGCTCTGAGCAGACAATTAAGTGAGATGTGAAGCTAAAGGAAGAGGGAACGACCAGTTCGGCTATGGAAGTACTAGGTTTGTGCTCTGCATTAGAAAGTCCCCTGTGTCCCTTGGGTTTAAAAATGCTCATGCCCACATGGTAGCAACCACAGTGCTATTCTGTGGGGACTTAATTAGCTAAACTTCTGGTTTTGTGCCAAGGAATGAACTTGGCTCATCCCAGGTGTCTACAGTGTCAGTTTAACTTGCCCTTTGTTTGATTCAATGGTTCTGCTCTTAATCTTTGCTGGTGGGATAGCTTGCTGTGAGATCCCTCCAGATGGAAAATGTGGACTCCTCATGGCAACTCCTGGCATCATGCTGTGAAAAATGCTCTGCTGGACTGTGGTGTAATTGCTTGCTTTTTGAACATTTTGAACAGAGAGCTACAGAAAAAACGTTCTTGGGTTTACAGGTGCTTCACAGGATCCCAAGGAGACCTGGGTAAGTAGGGCAGCATTGACCTAAGTCAGCATGTACTGTTCAGTTTATGGGCTTGAGTGGTCGGCACAGCGTGGCTCTGAAGGGCAGTGAAGATGTGGCTGAGGGTGAGCCTGTCATGAAGCAGCGTGGTGAGACATCTTTCGCTGCTCTGTCATGGTGACGGTGTCAGGCCTTGCAGGGAAGGAGGGCACCAGTTGTTCTCAAAGGCAAGGCTAGTCTTATGTGGTCAGGGGTGTCATGCAATTCACTCACAGAAAGGTCAGAGCTGGGCCATGGGATCACAGAATCACAGAATCACAGGATGTTAGGGATTGGAAGGGACCTCAAAAGATCATCTAGTCCAATCCCCCTGCTGGAGCAGGAACACCTAGATGAGGTTACACAGGAAGGTGTCTGGGTGGGTCTCCAGAGTAGGAGACTCCACAACCTCCCTGGGCAGCCTGTTCCAGTGCTCTGTCACCCTCACTGAGAAGACGTTTCTTCTCAAATTCAAGTGGAACCTTTTGTGTCAAATGGGTGAGATAGGTGTGTAGCTGATCAGAGAGGGGATGGTCAAGCTATGGGGAAAATGCAGACAGCTGACCCTATACCCCAGTCTTTAGTGAGTTCACATTTCTTTATGACCTTTCATTTCAGAGGTATCCACTCTCTTACCTTCCCTGTCTTATTATGGGTGCATTATTAAAATACAGTTCTCGTGCTTTTTGGTGATATCGCTGATCCTCTCAGTATTTTGATGACCTATTTGTTATTATGATAGATTTTCAAGCTGGGATTAGCCTGTCTGTGATGAAAGTACACAGTGATTCTTTTGTGAGGCTTTTGGCTTTTGGAGTGTTTAACTCCTAGATATCTTTTATGAGTAGATTTTAAGAGACTCCAGCTTTTATCTGACTGGAGGAAAATCAGGTCCAAACGTCCAAGGGAGGACAATGTAACAAGTTTGTTCTGTTTTCTGAAATAATACTTCTGATGATATGAAAAAGCATGAAGGTCAATAACACGAAGAATTTTAAGTTGACTCATGAAAGAGCTGAAAGAAGACTGTAGGCTACTATAATGCAATAAAGGCATTAGTGGAAATGAAAGCGTAATTTCCACTGTTCGTTGGCTGTGCTCATGCGTAGAAATTAAAACACACACAATTACATAACAGTGGCAATCATATCTGCAAAATTCTAGCCATATTTAAAACAGGTGCTGTGTTTGAACTAAATTACATAATGAAACAAGCTATTCTTGCAGCACTACAAATATAAATATCACAATGATGTACTCATAGGATAAGCCATTGCTTCTAGATGACACACAACAACTGCAATGAATACACTCTGGTTTTCTATCAGTAATGCAGGACTTGAAAAAGCTGAATTGCAGTCATAAATTTTCCTGCAAAAGCTTTATTTATATAATAAACGGTCTCAAACTTGACAGAAGTCCGAAGTATTTGTAGTGAAATATGACCAACAGTGCCTCTCTTATGCACTGATCCCTCGTGAATCACACTTGGAGCTTTTTCATGCAAAGATCTGCAAAATGCATCCATTAAAAAGAATATTCAAGAAAAAAAATGTACTGTTTTATGAAGTTGTTCAACACTATGAAGATTTGTTTTACAATAAATGAAAGAGGAATATATTGGTTGAAAAAGCAAAACAAACCAAAATCTGTTTGCAAACTTTCAGGAGTCCCAGGAAGACCTGAGGGTGCCAAGCAACCTTGTAATTATTGCATAAACCATTTAATGATATATTTTCCTTTCACTGCTAAAGTTAGTACACTTCAAATTGAGAAATGAAAATGCAGAACGTTAGGGATAGATTGAAAACAAGAAAAAAAAACCACACCAAAACAAAACTCAAAAAATCCCATGATGAGCCTTTGTAAAAGATCTGTACCAGTCTACTGATCTTTCCACTCCTCTGAGCTCTAGATTCAGTTCACATTTCTTTCACAGATTATTTCATAAGAATGTAACTCTATTTTAAAAAATCCCCTATGCTAATCTAATTTGAAGGCTGTTGAAAGAGAATGGTACTTCTGACATCACTTTGTTGAATGTTTAAATCAGGGCCTAACACTTTTGAACATCTCGTCTTTAGTGTCTGTGCACAACCTCTTTATTTGGAAAAAATGATTGCAATATTTACTTTCCTCCACTCCCGATCTCTCTGTCTCTCTGTTATGTAGTTCAGGAGGCTCAGGTCTTTAAAGTCTTTCAGAAGTCTAAGTCCTCTGGAAGTTTGCAGCTTACACTGAAATAATGGAAAGCTGGGTGTCTGATACTCGTGAGGATGTAGCCACTGAAGAGCCTTTGTGTCACACAGCACTGCAAAGACTGCTCTTCAGTGGCACTGCAAGATTGTTGCACAGGTATTTAAAAATCATGACAACAAACAGTCAAGAAGTAGGTTTTTGGATTCTATTTCAGTGATTGGTACTTGCTGCTGTACAAATGACTGAAGCTGATCTTTGATACCGACTTTACATTGATTTTATCCATTAGAATTACAATAGATTTCTTCCTATGAAGGAAATAGATATTGTGAGGCTTAATTAATGAAGAGGATGTCTTCTGATTCACCTTTCCAAACATTCTTAACAGGTTTGATAGGAGGAAGTTAAAGTACTTCAAGGCATGATACTATAGTGAGTCACTGAACAGCAGCCCCAGGAGTACATGTGGCAGAATGATTTAGTAGCAACATAATTATGAGAATTGCTTGGCTGAGAGAGCTGTTTGTACCAGGGCAAAAGGTGCAAACCTGAAGAAAGGAGGATGTCAAAAAGCTATGAAAAGAAATGCAAAAAATCATCAGTCCTCTAAAACAATTTTCACCAAATTACTCAAAGTTTATGGTATCACTGGACTTTACTTTCAGCCTTCCACTCTGACTTATCTATTTATTTCATCTGGGATTTCAAATGTAGTTTCTAGTGTGGAGTTAGACATATATATGAGCACACGTATGGAGAAGATGGAAAGATCACCTTAACTGCCATCCTGATAAAGACCTCAGCTGCTTAACTGGGAAAATGTTATGCATTGTGTTTTATGCCATATATTTCTTGACTCTCACTAATGAGATCATAGGATATTTAATCTATTAACATCACAAATTGATCTTGCCTGTCTCTGACTGTAGTTTCACAGTTATGAATAAATATTTACAAACATATTTCCTTCTGTGTGGTTCTGTGACTGTTAAATTAATCAAATGTACCTTAATGATTTTTTTATTTTAGGCGCAAGTTATCAAACTAGATGGCCTCAAATTAGGTGATTAAATGCAGTAGTTTTCAGGTGTCTCTGCAGTCTCTAAGACAGAGAAGCCTGCATAGATACAACTATGAACATTTAAAGCAGGAGTGTCAAACTCCTTTTCACTGGAGGCCACATCAGCCTGATGGTTGTCTTCAAAGCGCGAATGTCATTTTAGGGCTGTATAAATGTAGGAGCAGTTACATTTATACAGTCCTAAAATTGCATTCAGCCCTTTGAAGGCAACTGTGAGCCTGATGCGGTCCTCAGTGAAAATGAGTTGGACACCCTTGTTTTAAAACATCACTGCCCATAACTGTTCACCACATCCTTCCAGTCGCATTCAGCACCTCCTCTGTAGTGCTGTCAGGTGGCGCGACTGGCTGTTTCAAGCTTCAAGGGTAATGTAGCTGCACAACCTCCCAAGGTCAACAGCTTATACAAACATGCTGTGCTGCAAACTGGACTGGCTAAAATACACATAAATATCCCATCTTTTCTACCCTACCTATGGGAATAGTAGCAAAATCACCTCGCCCTGGTGTAATATGTCAGTGCAGTTAGGTGCAGAAAATGATTTAGCACAACTGTCTTCTACTGCCAAGCCTACCATCCCCTTGTGTAATGTTAATGTAAAAAATGAAGTAGGGTGAATGACACTAAATATGCAGCATTTGGTAGAATGGTTCTCTATCAACACTGATGCACCTGCAACAAAGCTGTCTCCAGGTGATGCAGCTGGCAGGAGAGCCCCGCCTGTGTATGGGTGCTAATGTTTGTGGCCATCCCAGCAGCCCAAAAGCAGCTGCGGTGCCCCCTGGGACAGCGCCTCCCCAGGAGTGCTGCTCGGTTTGCCAGGCGCATCCCTGGGCTTGTGCCGTGACTTGGGATGCTGCTGCTCTCCCTGCCTGGAGACTAAGGACTTCAGGTAGATAGCATGAGACCAGGGAGAGACTGGGCCACTGTATCTGTTTATGTGCTGACATAATGAATAATGTAGAACAGCTTCTGTGCGATAGAGAGGTCAGGGAAGGCATCTTTCGCTTGTCACACTGACTGTGGGAGGCATTACGCATGCTAGTGTGTCTGCTGTTCTACTGAGCTGCTGTGCTTCGGCACATGTGAGTTCAGTGTTCAGAAAATTCTAACAAGAAACATCTCACTGGCCAGTTAGTGTCCTGCTGTCCTATATGGCTTCTGCCTCCAAAATGTACCACAGAAGCTGGATAGTGTGCATGTAGCATCACCATGAGAGAGATTAAAATGGTGTTGGAGAAAAAAAAATTATGATAACATGTCCTCTATATATTCTTTTGCATTTCATTTTCATTAATTGGGAACCTTCATATGACTAAAAAGATCTTTGAGGCTTAAGAAAACAACAGTCTAGAGGCGTGTGTTTTTGCCGGGTTACTGCATGTGGCTCCTTTGTGATGACATTAAAGTACTTTCAAAACAGCTAGCTGAGCTGGGCCTGTTTTCTGTTTCTGAGCAAATTTTTTTGTGAAATAAGTACTATTAAAAAGATATTTGTTTCTTAAGGGTGCATTCCTGATCAAATGTGATTGATGCTTAGGAAAGGATAGTCTGGGTTCTATCATTCTTACTAAAACATGCTCCCAGGAAAGGATAATAGATCCTATTTGTTGGCAGAGAGCCCCAGGCTGTGGTTTCAGCTATAGGTAGGGTTACACTTAAGCAGTGTTGCTGCTCGCTCATCTGCACTAGAAAGACAGTGTAGTTCCAGAGCAGATATGGTCAGGTATGTATATCAGCTGGATATGACCCATTAAAATCCCTCAGTGTGTGAATTTGAGCGAAGGTGGCACTGCAAATACTGTTTGCCTGCTTGCTGGGTGAGCTCCTCATCAAATAAGTATTGAGGTCTGAGAAGTGCAGGAAAGTGAAGTTTTCATGTGTCTTTGCCAACTCTTGGTAGTTTAGCACAGTTGAATACATTGTGACCTCACACACACAGATTCTGATTCTAAACAGCTAAGTTAGTAATCTTTTTTTCAGCTCCTATAACATTGTCATGGATTTCATGACTTATTCGTTTTAATAAAACATGTGAATAAATAACTATTACATCCAATGCAAATGACTCAATAAGAGAGCAACATTTTCTCTGCTAGTGTTTCATCAGATTTCTAATGTTAACTGTGTGCATAAAAGATGGCTTTCTCTAACACCTCCCTGCAGGAGGCAGAAGAGGAAGAACAGAATTTGAGATGCAGTGATTAACCACAGCAGAGTAAACCAAAACAGTATACCCTGCCAAAGACTGATGCAAGATTTGCATGAAATTGCAATTGGCACGGCATTCAGAACCTGATGGTAGGAAATTTGATAGCTGAAAATCTAAGAAGGGGAATAAGAGGATGGGTTTATTTTGTTATTGTAAACCTACCTAATAGCTATCTGCTTTTCTTTCTTCTGTGCCCTCCTGCACATGCATGCACACAAGACATGTGACAGTAAGATAAAATGTGTTTTGCAGTTTGTGGACTAGTGTGTCATGCTGTGCTGAACACCACTCTCCTGGCCTGTTACTTTACAGACTTACTGAAAGCCTTTCCAGCCCTGTCAACTAACTTGTGACATGACTAATGTGTACCCGGCTCATTTAAGCTCTAAGGAGTTCGGTGTGCCCTGCCTGGGCAAAGCTAGAAATGCCTGTTCAGACTGCTAACGGCAAAATGGAGGTAACTCTGCTTGGAGGCAGAGTGGTCCGAGCAGCAGCAATGGTTGAGGGTCATCTTCTCCTTGCAACGTGGAGCACATTTGGTGTTGCATGGTGGGGCTGAATCCAGAATGGATGTTTTGTTTGGTCCTTCAAGGTGTCTACTGCATCTGCTCTGGGTGTTACATGCCATCACCATCCTAATTTCATCAAAACTCCCACTGAGGAGAAAGTCAGAAAATGATATCATAGCAGATACGACTTCAGCACTGAGCAATTTTCATTTTGCCATAAGGTCTGCAAACTTGGGTTGCCTACTTGAACTCTCCCCAAGGCTGAATGTAACACATTCTGCAAGCAGAGTAGTCTTATAATTCAGTATGTAGGTCCTCTGGGCCAGAGGTTGTTTCATTAACCCTACTGTACATGGTATTACTATTTACTTATTGTGGCAAGGTTCGTCCCTGCAAAGGTGTTTATGGGAATCATAGCAGGCTAGCTGCCTGCAACAATGAAATGAGAACCTCAGTGCCTACTGTTGCTTGCTTTGTATCCTCTGTTAGAGGCTGCTGAGAATTCAGGGTGCATCACACAGGACCACAGCTTTGCTCATGCATATGTCTGCACCTCAACAGGCTGGATATGAGTGTGCATGTTTATCGTGTTCCAAATTCAATGAACTGAGTTCTATTTTTGTGTCTGTAGCACAGCAGTATTCTGGTCAAAATCTAGGGAACACAGTTCTAATGCTAACATAATCACAGTAGTAACAGGGTTTCTCTGGAAACGCTCTGTGTTGGCAGTTGAAATTTTCAGTGGAAGACATTCAGCCATCTCTACAACACGACATATGGTTCACAGACTGTTTTTGTTTTTAAGAGTGTTAAATATGCTTCCATGCCATACTGCACAGGCAAACTTTGATAAGAAAAAAAGGTGGCTTTTAAACACTGTCAGCTTCCCCAACCGATTCAAGAAATTATGCCTTGTGGCTTTGCTATGCTTATATAAAGGGTCCTATTTCTTTCTATTCCTTGATACCTGCATGCAATAAATGACATCTTACGATCTTGGTTGGCCTGTTACTATAAAGAGAGGAGGGATCAGTCAGTCCGAAGACTTTGCATGGAGCAGGTTCCCTGAGTCTTTAGTCACTCTCAGGGATTTAAAACTGTTCATCTTCAGACTTTAAGACATGTCCATAACTAAACAAATTTAACAGATTCAGGTTTTACTCTGAGCTGTGAAACAGGCAAAATTAAAGTTATGGGCTTGTCTAGAGGTTTTGCTGTGGGAGAGAGAGAGAGGGTTCATCAGAACAGTTTGTTTGCATAATTTAGGATTCCAGGACTAACTTCCCTGTGAATATAGTGTAAATATAGTATGATCAGGAAGCGCTTCATCTCAGGAATGGCTACGTTCCAAGCCCAAGGGCCAGAATGTGGAGTGCCAGTACTCTGTCCTTCAGCTCTGGCTCAATGCTCAATTCTCTCGGAGCATCAGAGGTCAAAGAGGAGAAGCCCAGTTGCAAGTGAGCTGGATTTTGATGGGAGAACATGTGAGCTGGGGTTTCATTCCCTCAATGCAGGCATCTTATGCTATCTGAGATGATAATGAGTCTCGCATGGGAGCCCCCCATTTGCTTCTTCAGAATGGCACAGAGATCCTGCACCATCTGTCGGCTCTATTCGGATGTCTCGGATACCCCCCAAAATCTAAAAAAATATTAGGTGACTATGTTTCTGCAACTGTATCTTACCCAGAGTGTGGAAGGTGCTTTCCAGAGTTTGAAAGTCAGTTCCACATGTCCTTGTATACACAGAGCCATGAGAAATAAACAAATTACTGTATATGTGCTTGAACTTAAACAATGTCTGTACTGTATTTTCTTACACACAAATGCAAACTTGCTGCACATGCACATGCTCACAGGCCCTGTTAAGGCAAGTACATGTGGACTTGCCCCAGGTGAAGTTAATTTTGACACTGAGAAGTTGTTTGCAACAACAAAAGACTTAAAATCAAGAAAGCACTTTCAGTAAAACACTTTAAATAAAGTAATTTATAACAATAAAATACTTTCAAATACAAATGAATGCACTGCTTTACCTCCAAAATTGAGAAAAAGTTGACCTTCAAAATCTAGTTGTTTTTTTTTTCTTTTTATTTTTTTTCATCTATGATGATGCAAATTTGCAATGTGTGTTTCCTAGTAGTAGAGAAAACGATGTATCTTTTTTGAGGCTGAATGAATGAGGAGCCTTCCCTGCAGAGTCACCCTATCCTGGTGGTAGGAATGGAGTTGTGGAAGTCCTTAGGACCCATAGTTACCTCTAAAATCACTTTGTTCTCCTCAGGCCAGTTACATCAAATCCAACAAAGTCAT